>NW_027250651.1:5000-15000 GCF_044704955.1 Pristiophorus japonicus
GACAGTGCGGCACTCCCTCAGTACTGACCCTCCGACAGTGCGGCACTCCCTCAGTATTGCCCCTTCGACAGTGCAGCACTCCCTCAGTACTGCCCCTCCGACAGTGCGGGGCTCCCTCAGTACCGCCCCTCCGACAGTGCGGTGCTCCCTCAGTACTGCCCCTCCGACAGTGTGGCGCTCCCTCAGTACTGCCCCTCCGACAGTGCGGCGCTCCCTCAGTACTGTCCTTCCGACAGTGCGGGGCACTCCCTCAGTACTGCCCCTCCGACAGTGCGGCGCTCCCTCAGTACTGCCCCTCCGACAGTGCGGCACTCCCTCTGATACGTCCTTACTACACAGTATAAATATACACCAGGCCCATGCTTGAGAGAAGGTCAGTCTGTGACCTGTCCTTTATTCCTTAACACTCAAGTGATGAAGGTGGGTGGAGCTGACCCTTTTATACCTGAAGGTCCAGGTTAGGAGTGTCTCCCACCTAGTGGTCAGTGTTCTCACGGTGTACAACTTAGGTCAGTTTATACATGGGTTACAATGCTGGTTGAATACATGATATCACCTCCCCCCCACAAAGACTTATTGGGATCACAGGTTGAGTCTCTCTGGTGGTTTACGCTCCCTTGTAGAGCGCCTGAATTGGGGCTCCGGTTGTTGGGCGCTGGCCTGAGTGTCTGCTGTTTGTGGTGCTTCAGGCCTGTCCGGACTGCCCACAGTGACTGGGCTCTCCTCCACTTGGTTCCGGTGTTCGGTCACCTGTGGTGGAGTGACTTCTACATCGTGTTCTTCCTCTGCTTCTTCTCTGGGGTTGCTGAACCTCCTTTTAGTTTGATCCACATATTTGCGGCAGATTTGTCCATTGGTAAGTTTAACTACCAGAATCCTATTCCCCTCTTTGGCAACCACAGTGCCTGCGAGCCATTTGGGCCTCCAACATAATTATGGACAAAAACAGGGTCATTGACATCAATACATCGCGCCCTCACATTCCTGGCGCCTGCTCTCGACAATTTCTTTCATGGTGGGGTGTATAAGGGATAACCGGGTTTTGAGTGACCTTTTGATTAACAGCTCTGCGGGTGGAACCCCTGTGAGCGAGTGTGGTCGGGATCTATTGGCCAACAGGAGGCGTGATAAGCGGCTTTGTAGGGAACCCCCTTGGATTCTGAGCATCCCCTGTTTGATTATCTGCACTGCTCGTTCTGCCTGGCCGTTTGAGGCCGGCTTGAACGGTGCCGTTCTGACATGGTTAATTCCATTGCCTGCCATGAAGTCCTGGAATTCAGTGCTTGTGAAGCACGGGCCATTGTCGCTGACCAAGATGTCCGGTAGACCGTGGGCGGTGAACATTGCCCGTAGACTTTCTACCGTGGCAAAGGATGTGCTTGAATTTAAAATGTCACACTCAATCCATTTGGAGTAGGCGTCTACTACAACCAAAAACATTTTCCCCATGAAGGGACCTGCGCAGTCCACATGGATGCGTGACCAAGGCTTGGCGGGCCATGGCCAGGGGCTAAGGGGGGCTTCCCTGGGCACACGTGTTGCACCTGCGAACACAAAGTTCCAGATCTGCGTCTATCCCTGGCCACCAAACGTGTGACCTGGCAATTGCCTTCATCATGGCAATGCCCGGGTGCTCATTGTGGAGTTCTCTGATGAACACCTCTCTGCCCATCTGGGGCATGACTACACGGTTTCCCCACAGTAGGCAATCGGCCTGAATCGAGAGTTCATCCTTGCGCCTGTGAAATGGTTTAAATTTCTCAGGGCATGCCCTGTACGTGGCTGCCCAGTCCCCATTCAGGACACATTTCTTGACTAGAGACAATAGTGGGTCTCTATTTGTCCAGACTTTAATCTGACGGGCTGTCACAGGTGAGCCTTCGCTTCCGAAAGCTTCAACAGCCATGACCATCTCAGCAGCATGCTCGGTAGCCCCCTCAGTGGTGGCTAGTGGGAGCCTGCTGAGTGCATCGGCGCAGTTTTCGGTGCCCGGTCTGTGCCGAATTGTGTAGTCATAGGCAGCTAACGTGAGTGCTGTGGAAATGTATTTTTATCTAAGCTGATACCATACGGTATTTGTGTGCCTTTTGATTAAAATGGAGTCCTGGCCCTTCCAGAACTTTCTGCATTTTAGCAGCCAGCTTATTATGAACAGCTAAACCTGCTGTTAGATGGCTGATGGTTATCAGACAGCTAGGAGACAAGTCATGCTGAGACAAGTAACCCCCCCATGGTGCTCTCCTATTGTCTACACTACAGGAGTTCCATGTCACCCCATCCTTATCTTCTAGCCATTATCTCTTTCCTTTACCTCATCCATTTGAAGCAAACAGGTAAACTGACCAGGAAATGGGATAATCTGTATTCACAATACAAGACAGGTGATAGCCCATTACCTATGACTCATGGAGTAATGGCCGTTTGGCTTTCTGATAACCCTGACAAAAGGAAATATCTTGACACCATTTCCGGACCAGGATATAGTAATTAACTCTTTATCTGTATTCACTGACTGTGAGACAGAGCAATACACAGGGAGAGGCCAGAACTTGGGTTTTACTGTATAAATATCTTGTGAAGCTGTACCATTGCGGAGGTTTCATTTTAGCCCTTGACTGAGTGAAACTTACCCCTTGCGAGCAAGTAAATTAAAAGGGAAACTTCCATCGGAGCTGTAAGTGTCGGAGTCATTCTTTTCTGAGGTCGAGATTTCGACAGTTATTGGAGGTCCCACCGAGATGCATACTCTCTGTTCTGTGAGTAAAACGGATACAGGCATAGTGCCTCTCCAGTGAAAGGCTTCAGTGGCCAAACAAGGTGAGCCTTTGCTCACAAGAGGTTTCTTCACTGTTGAATCGCAGATGTAATCTGTTGTCCACAGCTGAGGTACTGCATCTACAAGACTCGGCATTTAAAAGTTAAAGGTATTTTTTTTATAACCATTTCTTTCTCAGCTCGCCAGCAGAAGAGAACAGGTTCTGGAAAAAATCTCGAGACAGCCCGGGGAAGGTTTCAGTAGGTAAAAGAAAGCGCTAGTCGATCGAAAAGGGTTCCAGGTTCTTATATGATAAGATTTTTATTGTTTTTAATTCGGAAGGGGTTCTTATGTGATAAGACTATTAAAAGAAAAGAAAAAAAGAAAGCGCTAATAATCGATCGAAGGTTCTTATGTGATAAGATTTTTATTGTTTTTAATTCGGAAGGGGTTCTTTTGTGATAAGACTATTAAAAAGAAAAAGAGCGCAATCGATCAAAGAGTTTGGGTACGGAACCTTAAGTTTTATCAGCTGTTATTAGGATAAGTTAAGGACTCGGTCTGTAGTGGCGTACAACGCAGACTGAGAATTTGTTTAGAGGTTATGATTTCTGTACTCACGGGAATATTGTTTGTTGTCCTTGTATTACTGTTGGTTGCAATACCTTTGTGAGTCATTGCCATTAGAGAAACGGGAAGAGTCACTAGGGAAAATTGTGATTCGAAAAAAAAAAAAAAAAAACCACAAGGATTGATTAAGAAAAGAAACAGTAACTGATTGATCAACTACAGTTGGTTCGTGCCAACATATCTCACACACCCAGACTGAGCCCGAATTAAGAGCCTTTTCAGGCCACGTAACGGCCAGGAGAAGTGGGCGTAGAGAACTCGGTTGGCCGAAAGGATTGTGAGATCAGAAACTGTGGGAAAATCTTAATCATCCAGAATGGGTGCCGGAGCAAGTTAAAACACCACAAAAGGCACACCAGCCTATGTCATGCTCCAGAATTGTGGTCAGTCTTCAATTGACCAAAGAAACAAAAACCAGTAAAGTGGACTAAGGGTGAAAACAGGCCATTTCCACCCGATGGTTCATTTAATTTAGAGAGAACAACGTGTCTCCAGGAGTGTCTTATAAACAGAGATCCAGAAAAAAAAAAGGAAAGTAATAGAAAAGGCCTGGGTTCCGATTCTTCAAGCCCATGTAAAATTAACAGAGGAAGTAAATCAAATGAAAAAAAAAAGAGAACCTGATAGTGACTTATGAACAAAAAATGAAGCTAGTAAAAGAAAAAGCTTTATTGAATGGAGAGAGACTTGTGAATGTCTTGTCTTTGAATGAGAGTGCGTGAATGTCTTGTCTTTGAATGAGAGTGCTTCTGTCTTTTTTCCTTGTGTCTGGAAACCTGTTTGGAAAAGTTGTGGAGCTGCCTGTTTGTTTTAGCTCCACCCACTTTTTCAAACAAAGTGAAGTTTTTTTAACCCTTCATAGTGTTGTCCTGTATGTGGGAAGTTTAAGACATTTTAAGTTAGAAGCGCAGGTGTGGATTTATTCGGATGAGAGGTTACAGAGCTAGGAAATGCACAAAGGGATAGGTTTGTTGAGACATGGTCCCGGTGGTTAAAAGTTGAAATGCCTTTTTTTTTTAAAAAGCCTTTGTGGGTCTCTCGAGGTGCAGGCTGGGGGAGTACACTCTCATTGTCCTTGGTGTAAATTCTTGGTACAAAAGCTTCTAGCTCAGTAAGAGGATTTTTTTTGATAAAGAGTGACAGTACAATAATTGAATTGGGATTTTGAGATATTTCAGGTGATCTCCTTGATCAACATTTTGAGTGTATTGGAAAAATCTTGGGTTTGGAGGCCTTTTAATAAGATTAGAAAACAAGTACTTTACATTCTGTGATCTGTGAATCACTATAAGCATAAATGAGAAGTCCGTGTAACACACAGATTTGTCCAGTTCAGAAGCCCACACAAATGGAGGTTTGTCCATGACCTACGAGCTGTGAATGAATCTACTATATTCTCACAATGCTTAAAGGATGTGGAATGAAGTATCCCGGAATGCTTTCCAGAACCTTAAGCAGTCCCTCACTTCAGCACCCGCCTTGGGATTACCAGATTACACTAAGCTATTCAACTTATTTGTGCATCACAAGTCGGGTTTTGCACAATCTGTTTTGACTCAGTTACATGGGGACAGGCAGCGACCGGTAGCGTATTTCAGTACCCAACTAGACCCAGTGGCACGCGGACTACCAGGATGGCTTCCTTCGTTGGCAGCAGCTTATTATGCTATGCAACAGGCTCAGACAATCAAAAATGCAGAACAAGTGGAAAATCTCCTGCGAGCCATTTAATGCCCCTTAAAACTTGCCATTATCAAATGCCAGGCACATACAGGCCAGTCGAATGAGGTGGCACTTGGGAATGCCAGAGCTGATAATGCAGCTAAGTCAGCAGCTCTGTCGAAAGGGGGGATGCAGGTGTCATTGTTCCCACTAAGGAAAAATAATTGCTCAGACCCGCCACCCACTATTAATGACGTGCTGGCCTTTCAGACACAGGCCAGTACGGAGGAGGTGGTGACCTGGACGAAGGATCAATGTTATAAAAATCCAGAAGGAATATGGGTTCACCATGACGGCCGCGTGGTGGCCCCTAGATCCTTACTTCCATGGATTGCCCGATGTGTTCATACATTCACACATGCAGGCAAAGGGGGATTGGCAGATTATATTTTGGCAACTTGGTATGCACCAGGTATTTCGGCAATTGCAAAACAAATCTGTGAAAATTGTGTTACCTGTCAGACAATGAATCCGGGTAAGACGGAAAAAGTAGAATCTGCCTCCCACCCAAATCCAATCGGGCCTTTTGTACATTTACAAATGGATTTTATTGAATTACCTATGTGTATGGGATTCAAGTATGTATTAGTTATTGTAGATGTGTTCTCTAGATGGATTGAAGCCTTTCCATGTAAAAAGGCCAATGCCACTACTGTTGCTAAATGTTTGTTAAAAGAAATTGTACCGCGCTTCGGAATCCCTGCTAAGCTTTCCAGTGATAACGGGTCACATTTCACGGGAACTGTCATAAGAGAAATGTGTAAAGCTTTACAGATTAATCAACGTTTTTATTGCAGTTATCATCCACAATCAGCTGGACTTGTTGAAAGATATAATGGAATGCTTAAAAATAAGCTGGCAAAACTATGCAATGACACTGGACTGAAATGGACAGAACTGCTGCCCTTAGCTTTGATGGTAATGCGATCTGCAACCAACAGAACAACAGGCTTGTCACCACATGAGATAGTTATGGGACGTCCCCAACGACTACCTTTTACAGCACCATTTACTGCAAAACAGATGGACATCCACAAAATGGAGGAAAATATGTTGAATTATTGTATTGCACTAACCAAATGTATTTCCAGCTTTCATTCACAGGTAAAGGAAGCCCAAGTCAAGCCAGCGGAAGGGAAGTGTCATAACCTGGAGCCAGGGGAATTCGTTTACATCAAGATTTTTAAAAGGAAAAGCAGTCTACAGCCAAGATTCGAAGGACCATACCAGGTCCTGCTGGCGACCAATACTGCAATCAAGGTAAAGGAAAGACCAACATGGATCCACGCATCCCATTGCAAACGGGCACCCGACCAGGAGGAAGGGACGAAGGAATCAGAGGAACAGAAAAAGGAAGACTGAATAAAGAACTGTATGGACTATGGGGACTGATGGTGCTGGGATTGACAGGGTTTTACTTCACATTATTGATTACACCATGGGTACAGACCCACCAGCGAAGGGAATTGCACGTAAACGTATTTATGGCACTGAGTTATAGGTATGCTCAAGAAAGAAACTTGTCGAGTTGTTGGATATGTTCCCATGTACCTGTCCACTCCAGGGGGGTATTCCCCTGAGATCTGTCCCCTTTAACGAATCAGAAATGGTAGAATGGTTGACAGTGCAAAACAGGACAAAACTAACTAAGGGGCCAGAAACAAAGGAGCAAACAGAATGGAGGTCGGCAGGGTATAATCTTACAGCCTTCCAGGGATGGTACCAGCCCAATTATGATAATAACCATCAGCCTCCCTTCCTAAGCATTACTCCCAGAATAGGAAATCCTGAGGGTATAATATGCCTAGTGAGTAATGAAACTAAAAGAAATGGAAATGGAGAGACTGTACAAGATCAGAATGGATTGAGTTGTCCTTGTGAAGGACAAAATGGGGGAATGTGGAAATGTATTTTTATCTAAGCTGATACCATACGGTATTTGTGTGCCTTTTGATTAAAATGGAGTCCTGGCCCTTCCAGAACTTTCTGCATTTTAGCAGCCAGCTTATTATGAACAGCTAAACCTGCTGTTAGATGGCTGATGGTTATCAGACAGCTAGGAGACAAGTCATGCTGAGACAAGTAACCCCCCCATGGTGCTCTCCTATTGTCTACACTACAGGAGTTCCATGTCACCCCACCCTTATCTTCTAGCCATTATCTCTTTCCTTTACCTCATCCATTTGAAGCAAACAGGTAAACTGACCAGGAAATGGGATAATCTGTATTCACAATACAAGACAGGTGATAGCCCATTACCTATGACTCATGGAGTAATGGCCGTTTGGCTTTCTGATAACCCTGACAAAAGGAAATATCTTGACACCATTTCCGGACCAGGATATAGTAATTAACTCTTTATCTGTATTCACTGACTGTGAGACAGAGCAATACACAGGGAGAGGCCAGAACTTGGGTTTTACTGTATAAATATCTTGTGAAGCTGTACCATTGCGGAGGTTTCATTTTAGCCCTTGACTGAGTGAAACTTACCCCTTGCGAGCAAGTAAATTAAAAGGGAAACTTCCATCGGAGCTGTAAGTGTCGGAGTCATTCTTTTCTGAGGTCGAGATTTCGACAGTGCCCACCTCTGTATGCGGGCCGATGCGTTTGCATTTATGGCCTTGTTGTCGGCCAAAAGGGACGTTAGGGGTTTGTGATCTGTCTCCAGCTCAAATTTCCTGCCAAACAGGTACTGGTGCATTTTCTTTACCGCATATACACATGCGAGCGCCTCCTTTTCTACCATCCCGTAGCCCCTTTTTGCCTGGGACAGACTCCTGGAGGCATAAGCTACCGGCTGTAACTGACCCTTGGCATTGACATGCTGCAACACACACCCGACACCATAGGACGACGCATCGCACGTTAACACAAGTTTCTTACATGGGTCATATAGCGTTAACAGATTGTTGGAACATAACAAATTGCGTGCTCTATTAAAAGCCCTTTCCTGGCTGTCCCCCCAGACCCATTCGCGATCTTTGCGTAGGAGCACGTGTTGCGGCTCTAACAGCATGCTCAATTTGGGAAGAAAGTTACCAAAATAGTTCAAGAGCCCCAGGAACGAACGCAGCTCCGTCGTGTTACGGGGTCTGGGTGCTCTCTGGATCGCTTCCGTCTAACACAATTTCCCGCCTAATAAGGATTTCCTTCAGTTCCTCATTCTCACTAGACCCTTGGTCCCCTGGAACTTTCGGAAGGTTATTTGTATCTTCCTTTGTGAAGACAGAACCGAAGAATTGGTTCAATTGGTCTGCCATTTCCATGATCCCCATTATAAATTCACCTGAAGCCGACTGCAAGGGACCTACGTTTGTCTTTATTAATCTTTTTCTCTTCACAAATCTATCAAAGCTTTTGCAGTCAGTTTTTATGTTCCCAGCAAGCTTCCTCTCGTACTCTATTTTCCCCCTCTTAATTAAACCCTTAGTCCTCCTCTGCTGAATTCTAGATTTCTCCCAATCCTCAGGTTTGTTGCTTTTTCTGGCCAAATTATATGCCTCTTCCTTGGATTTAACACTATCCTTAATTTCCCTTGTTAGCCACGGTTGAGCCACCTTCCCCGCTTTATTTTTACTCCAGACAGAGATGGACAATGGCTGAAGTTCATCCATGTGATCGTTAAATGTTTGCCATTGCCTATCCACCGTCAACCCTTTAAGTATCATTCGCCAGTCTATTCTAGCCAATTCACACCTCATACCATCGAAGTTACCTTTCCTTAAGTTCAGGACCCTAGTTTCCGAATTAACTTTGTCACTCTCCATCTTAATACGTTTCAATAAGATCACCTCTCATTCTTCTAAACTCCAATGAGTACAGGCCCAACCTGCTCAACCGTTCTTCATAAGACAACCCCTTCATCTCAGGAATCAACCGAGTGAACCAGGTGTCGGTGGGGATGTTGCACTTTATCAGGGAGGCTTTGAGGGTGGTCCCTTGTAACGTTTCCTCTGCCCACCTTTGGCTCGCTTGCTGTGAAGGAGTTCCGAGTAGAGCGCTTGCTTTGGGGAGTCTCGTGTCTGGGGGACCATGCGGACAATGTGGCCCTGCCCAGCGGAGCTGGTCGAGTGTGGTCAGTGCTTCGATGCTGGGGATGTTGGGCCTGGTCGAGGACGCTAACGTTGGTGCGTCTGTCCTCCCAGGGGATTTGCAGGATCTTGCGGAGACATCGTTGGTGGTATTTCTCCAGCGACTTGAGGTGCCTACTGTACATGCTCCATACTCTATCCCCCTTGCAATAAAGGACAGTGTTCCATTGGCCTTCCTGATCACTTGCTGAAATGACCCGATGACCCAGATCACCTGTGTTTTACAGTGAATTGCTAATTGCTGCTGGGTTAACATCGCAGCGGATTCGAAAGCTTTTCTCGATCTCTTGCACGCACTTGAAGCGATCTCACACCTTACTGGGACAAGACTCTGCGATACGTGATCGTACATCACACCCTGTCAGTGTGTGAACAACTTCACAGAATCACTTCACACCCCAAACTGATCATTGAGTCGAGTCAAAGCTGCACCCCTTCTGCATTCAATAAATAAAGTGGGGTTCCGCAGGGCTCAGTGCTGGCTCCCTTGCTTTCTGTAGTGTATATCAATGACTTGGACTTGAATGTTGGGGGTATGATTAAGAAGTTTGCCGATGTCACTAAAAAGGCCGTGTGGTTGATAATGAAGGAGAAAGCTGCAGACTGCAGGAAGATATCAATCAACAGGTCGGGTGGGCAGAGCAGGGGCAAATGCAGTTCAATTCGGAGAAGTGTGAGGTCATGCGTTTGGGGAGGGATAACAAGGCGAGGGAATACACATTAAAAGGTCCGACAGTCAGAAGTGTAGAGGAACAGAGGGACCTTGGAGTGCAGGTCCACAGATCCCTGAAGGTAACAG
>NW_027250651.1:20000-25000 GCF_044704955.1 Pristiophorus japonicus
GGACAAAAACAGGGTCATTGACATCAATACATCGCGCCCTCACATTCCTGGCGCCTGCTCTCGACAATTTCTTTCATGGTGGGGTGTATAAGGGATAACCGGGTTTTGAGTGACCTTTTGATTAACAGCTCTGCGGGTGGAACCCCTGTGAGCGAGTGTGGTCGGGATCTATTGGCCAACAGGAGGCGTGATAAGCGGCTTTGTAGGGAACCCCCTTGGATTCTGAGCATCCCCTGTTTGATTATCTGCACTGCTCGTTCTGCCTGGCCGTTTGAGGCCGGCTTGAACGGTGCCGTTCTGACATGGTTAATTCCATTGCCTGCCATGAAGTCCTGGAATTCAGTGCTTGTGAAGCACGGGCCATTGTCGCTGACCAAGATGTCCGGTAGACCGTGGGCGGTGAACATTGCCCGTAGACTTTCTACCGTGGCAAAGGATGTGCTTGAATTTAAAATGTCACACTCAATCCATTTGGAGTAGGCGTCTACTACAACCAAAAACATTTTCCCCATGAAGGGACCTGCGCAGTCCACATGGATGCGTGACCAAGGCTTGGCGGGCCATGGCCAGGGGCTAAGGGGGGCTTCCCTGGGCACACGTGTTGCACCTGCGAACACAAAGTTCCAGATCTGCGTCTATCCCTGGCCACCAAACGTGTGACCTGGCAATTGCCTTCATCGTGACAATGCCCGAGTGCCCATTGTGGAGTTCTCTGATGAACACCTCTCTGCCCATCTGGGGCATGACTACGCGGTTTCCCCACAGTAGGCAATCGGCCTGAATCGAGAGTTCATCCTTGCGCCTGTGAAATGGTTTAAATTTCTCAGGGCATGCTCTGTACGTGGCTGCCCAGTCCCCATTCAGGACACATTTCTTGACTAGAGACAATAGTGGGTCTCTATTTGTCCAGACTTTAATCTGACGGGCTGTCACGGGTGAGCCTTCGCTTCCGAAAGCTTCAACAGCCATGACCATCTCAGCAGCATGCTCGATAGCCCCCTCAGTGGTGGCTAGTGGGAGCCTGCTGAGTGCATCGGCGCAGTTTTCGGTGCCCGGTCTGTGCTGAATTGTGTAGTCATAGGCAGCTAACGTGAGTGCCCACCTCTGTATGCGGGCCGATGCGTTTGCATTTATGGCCTTGTTGTCGGCCAAAAGGGACGTTAGGGGTTTGTGATATGTCTCCAGCTCAAATTTCCTGCCAAACAGGTACTGGTGCATTTTCTTTACCGCATATACACATGCGAGCGCCTCCTTTTCTACCATCCCGTAGCCCCTTTTTGCCTGGGATAGACTCCTGGAGGCATAAGCTACCGGCTGTAACTGACCCTTGGCATTGACATGCTGCAACACACACCCGACACCATAGGACGACGCATCGCACGTTAACACAAGTTTCTTACATGGGTCATATAGCGTTAACAGATTGTTGGAACATAACAAATTGCGTGCTCTATTAAAAGCCCTTTCCTGGCTGTCCCCCCAGACCCATTCGCGATCTTTGCGTAGGAGCACGTGTTGCGGCTCTAACAGCATGCTCAATTTGGGAAGAAAGTTACCAAAATAGTTCAAGAGCCCCAGGAACGAACGCAGCTCCGTCGTGTTACGGGGTCTGGGTGCTCTCTGGATCGCTTCCGTCTAACACAATTTCCCGCCTAATAAGGATTTTCTTCAGTTCCTCATTCTCACTAGACCCTTGGTCCCCTGGAACTTTCGGAAGGTTATTTGTATCTTCCTTTGTGAAGACAGAACCGAAGAATTGGTTCAATTGGTCTGCCATTTCCATGATCCCCATTATAAATTCACCTGAAGCCGACTGCAAGGGACCTACGTTTGTCTTTATTAATCTTTTTCTCTTCACAAATCTATCAAAGCTTTTGCAGTCAGTTTTTATGTTCCCAGCAAGCTTCCTCTCGTACTCTATTTTCCCCCTCTTAATTAAACCCTTAGTCCTCCTCTGCTGAATTCTAGATTTCTCCCAATCCTCAGGTTTGTTGCTTTTTCTGGCCAAATTATATGCCTCTTCCTTGGATTTAACACTATCCTTAATTTCCCTTGTTAGCCACGGTTGAGCCACCTTCCCCGCTTTATTTTTACTCCAGACAGAGATGGACAATGGCTGAAGTTCATCCATGTGATCGTTAAATGTTTGCCATTGCCTATCCACCGTCAACCCTTTAAGTATCATTCGCCAGTCTATTCTAGCCAATTCACACCTCATACCATCGAAGTTACCTTTCCTTAAGTTCAGGACCCTAGTTTCCGAATTAACTTTGTCACTCTCCATCTTAATACGTTTCAATAAGATCACCTCTCATTCTTCTAAACTCCAATGAGTACAGGCCCAACCTGCTCAACCGTTCTTCATAAGACAACCCCTTCATCTCAGGAATCAACCGAGTGAACCAGGTGTCGGTGGGGATGTTGCACTTTATCAGGGAGGCTTTGAGGGTGGTCCTTTGTAACGTTTCCTCTGCCCACCTTTGGCTCGCTTGCTGTGAAGGAGTTCCGAGTAGAGCGCTTGCTTTGGGGAGTCTCGTGTCTGGGGGACCATGCGGACAATGTGGCCCTGCCCAGCGGAGCTGGTCGAGTGTGGTCAGTGCTTCGATGCTGGGGATGTTGGGCCTGGTCGAGGACGCTAACGTTGGTGCGTCTGTCCTCCCAGGGGATTTGCAGGATCTTGCGGAGACATCGTTGGTGGTATTTCTCCAGCGACTTGAGGTGCCTACTGTACATGCTCCATACTCTATCCCCCTTGCAATAAAGGACAGTGTTCCATTGGCCTTCCTGATCACTTGCTGAAATGACCCGATGACCCAGATCACCTGTGTTTTACAGTGAATTGCTAATTGCTGCTGGGTTAACATCGCAGCGGATTCGAAAGCTTTTCTCGATCTCTTGCACGCACTTGAAGCGATCTCACACCTTACTGGGACAAGACTCTGCGATACGTGATCGTACATCACACCCTGTCAGTGTGTGAACAACTTCACAGAATCACTTCACACCCCAAACTGATCATTGAGTCGAGTCAAAGCTGCACCCCTTCTGCATTCAATAAATAAAGTGGGGTTCCGCAGGGCTCAGTGCTGGCTCCCTTGCTTTCTGTAGTGTATATCAATGACTTGGACTTGAATGTTGGGGGTATGATTAAGAAGTTTGCCGATGTCACTAAAAAGGCCGTGTGGTTGATAATGAAGGAGAAAGCTGCAGACTGCAGGAAGATATCAATCAACAGGTCGGGTGGGCAGAGCAGGGGCAAATGCAGTTCAATTCGGAGAAGTGTGAGGTCATGCGTTTGGGGAGGGATAACAAGGCGAGGGAATACACATTAAAAGGTCCGACAGTCAGAAGTGTAGAGGAACAGAGGGACCTTGGAGTGCAGGTCCACAGATCCCTGAAGGTAACAGGCCAGGTGGATAAGGTGGTTCAGAAGGCATACGGAATACTTTCCTTTATTAGCCGAGGCATGGAATACAAGAGCAGGGAGGTTATGCTTGAACTGTATAAAACACTGGTTAGGCCACAGCTGGAGTACTGTGTGCAGTTCTGGTCACCACCTTACAGGAAGGATGTGATTGCACTGGAGAGGGTACAGAGGAGATTTACCAGGATGTTGCACTGGAGAGGGTACAGAGGAGATTTACCAGGATGATGCACTGGAGAGGGTACAGAGGAGATTTACCAGGATGTTGCACTGGAGAGGGTACAGAGGAGATTTACCAGGATGTTGCACTGGAGAGGGTACAGAGGAGATTTACCAGGATGTTGCACTGGAGAGGGTACAGAGGAGATTTACCAGCAAGAATGTCCTTCCTCAGATTAGGAGACCAAAACTGTACACAATATTCCAGGTGAGGCCTAACCAAGGCCCTGTACAACTGTAATAAGACCTCCCTGTTCTTATACTCAAATCCCCTCGCTATGAAGGCCAACATACCATTTGCCTTCTTCACCGCCTGCTGTACCTGCATGCCAACTTTCAATGACTGATGTACCATGACACCCAGGTCTCGTTGCACCTCCCCTTTTCATAATCTGTCACCATTCAGATAATAATCTGTCTCTCTGTTTTTACCACCAAAGTGGATAACCTCACATGTATCCACATTATACTGCATCTGCCATGCATTTGCCCACTCACCTAACCTGTCCAAGTCACCCTGCAGCCTCTTAGCATCCTCCTCACAGCTCACACCGCCACCCAGCTTAGTGTCATCTGCAAACTTGGAGATATTACATTCAATTCCTTCTTCTAAATCATTAATGTATATTGTAAATAGCTGGGGTCCCAGCACTGAACCTTGGCGGTACCTGACTAGTCACTGAAAAGGACCCGTTTATCCCGTCTCTCTCCATCGAATGTTGGAAAATGATCACCAATGCAGTAATGACCAAGATTTTCCAACCGTCTATCGACTCTGAATCAGTTCCTATGGACTGGAGGGTAGCTAATGTAACACCACTTTTTAAAAAGGGAGGGAGAGAGAAAGCGAGTAATTATAGATCGGTTAGCCTGACATCAGTAGTGGGGAAAATGTTGGAATCAATTATTAAGGATGTAATAGCAGCTCCGACAGTGCGGGGCTCCCTCAGTACTGCCCCTGCGACACTCCCTCAGTACTGCCCCTGCGACAGTGTGGGGCTCCCTCAGTACTGCCCCTGCGACACTGGCGGGGCTCCCTCAGTACTCCCCCTCCGACACTCCCTCAGTACTGCCCCTCCGACAGTGCGGCACTCCTTCAGTACTGACTCTCCGACAGTGCGGCACTCCTTCAGTACTGCCCCTGCGACACTGCGGGGCTCCCTCAGTACTGCCCCTCCGACACTCCCTCAGTACTGCCCCTGCGACAGTGCGGGGCTCCCTCAGTACTGCCCCTCCGACAGTGCGGCGCTCCCTCAGTACTGCCCCTCCGACAGTGTGGCACTCCCTCAGTACTGTCCCTCCGACAGTGCGGCACTCCCTCAGTACTGCCCCTCCGACAGTGCGGCACTCCCTCAGT
>NW_027250651.1:27500-32500 GCF_044704955.1 Pristiophorus japonicus
CCCTCCGACAGTGCGGCGCTCCCTCAGTACTGCCCCTCCGACAGTGCAGCACTCCCTCAGTACTGCCCCTCCGACAGTGCGGCACTCCCTCAGTACTGCCCCTCCGAGAGTGCGGGGCTCCCTAAGTACTGCCCCTCCGACAGTGCGGGGCTCCCTCAGTACCGCCCATCCGGCAGTGCGGTGCTCCCTCAGTACCGCCCCTCCGACAGTGCGGCGCTCCCTCAGTACTGCCCCTCCGACAGTGCGGCGCTCCCTCAGTACTGCCCCTCCAACAGTGCGGCACTCCCTCTGATACGTCCTTACTACACAGTATAAATATACACCAGGCCCATGCTTGAGAGAAGGTCAGTCTGTGACCTGTCCTTTATTCCTGAGCACTCAAGTGATGAAGGTGGGTGAAGCTGACCCTTTTATACCTGAAGGTCCAGGTTAGGAGTGTCTCCCACCTAGTGGTCAGTGTTCTCACGGTGTACAACTTAGGTCAGTTTATACATGGGTTACAATGCTGGTTGAATACATGACATCACCTCCCCCCACAAAGACTTATTGGGATCACAGGTTGAGTCTCTCTGGTGGTTTACGCTCCCTTGTAGAGCGCCTGAGTTGGGGCTCCGGTTGTTGGGCGCTGGCCTGAGTGTCTGCTGTTTGTGGTGCTTCAGGCCTGTCCGGACTGCCCACAGTGACTGGGCTCTCCTCCACTTGGTTCCGGTGTTCGGTCACCTGTGGTGGAGTGACTTCTACATCGTGTTCTTCCTCTGCTTCTTCTCTGGGGTTGCTGAACCTCCTTTTAGTTTGATCCACATATTTGCGGCAGATTTGTCCATTGGTAAGTTTAACTACCAGAATCCTATTCCCCTCTTTGGCAACCACAGTGCCTGCGAGCAATTTGGGCCTCCAACATAATTATGGACAAAAACAGGGTCATTGACATCAATACATCGCGCCCTCACATTCCTGGCGCCTGCTCTCGACAATTTCTTTCATGGTGGGGTGTATAAGGGATAACCGGGTTTTGAGTGACCTTTTGATTAACAGCTCTGCGGGTGGAACCCCTGTGAGCGAGTGTGGTCGGGATCTATTGGCCAACAGGAGGCGTGATAAGCGGCTTTGTAGGGAACCCCCTTGGATTCTGAGCATCCCCTGTTTGATTATCTGCACTGCTCGTTCTGCCTGGCCGTTTGAGGCCGGCTTGAACGGTGCCGTTCTGACATGGTTAATTCCATTGCCTGCCATGAAGTCCTGGAATTCAGTGCTTGTGAAGCACGGGCCATTGTCGCTGACCAAGATGTCCGGTAGACCGTGGGCGGTGAACATTGCCCGTAGACTTTCTACCGTGGCAAAGGATGTGCTTGAATTTAAAATGTCACACTCAATCCATTTGGAGTAGGCGTCTACTACAACCAAAAACATTTTCCCCATGAAGGGACCTGCGCAGTCCACATGGATGCGTGACCAAGGCTTGGCGGGCCATGGCCAGGGGCTAAGGGGGGCTTCCCTGGGCACACGTGTTGCACCTGCGAACACAAAGTTCCAGATCTGCGTCTATCCCTGGCCACCAAACGTGTGACCTGGCAATTGCCTTCATCGTGACAATGCCCGAGTGCCCATTGTGGAGTTCTCTGATGAACACCTCTCTGCCCATCTGGGGCATGACTACGCGGTTTCCCCACAGTAGGCAATCGGCCTGAATCGAGAGTTCATCCTTGCGCCTGTGAAATGGTTTAAATTTCTCAGGGCATGCTCTGTACGTGGCTGCCCAGTCCCCATTCAGGACACATTTCTTGACTAGAGACAATAGTGGGTCTCTATTTGTCCAGACTTTAATCTGACGGGCTGTCACGGGTGAGCCTTCGCTTCCGAAAGCTTCAACAGCCATGACCATCTCAGCAGCATGCTCGATAGCCCCCTCAGTGGTGGCTAGTGGGAGCCTGCTGAGTGCATCGGCGCAGTTTTCGGTGCCCGGTCTGTGCTGAATTGTGTAGTCATAGGCAGCTAACGTGAGTGCCCACCTCTGTATGCGGGCCGATGCGTTTGCATTTATGGCCTTGTTGTCGGCCAAAAGGGACGTTAGGGGTTTGTGATATGTCTCCAGCTCAAATTTCCTGCCAAACAGGTACTGGTGCATTTTCTTTACCGCATATACACATGCGAGCGCCTCCTTTTCTACCATCCCGTAGCCCCTTTTTGCCTGGGATAGACTCCTGGAGGCATAAGCTACCGGCTGTAACTGACCCTTGGCATTGACATGCTGCAACACACACCCGACACCATAGGACGACGCATCGCACGTTAACACAAGTTTCTTACATGGGTCATATAGCGTTAACAGATTGTTGGAACATAACAAATTGCGTGCTCTATTAAAAGCCCTTTCCTGGCTGTCCCCCCAGACCCATTCGCGATCTTTGCGTAGGAGCACGTGTTGCGGCTCTAACAGCATGCTCAATTTGGGAAGAAAGTTACCAAAATAGTTCAAGAGCCCCAGGAACGAACGCAGCTCCGTCGTGTTACGGGGTCTGGGTGCTCTCTGGATCGCTTCCGTCTAACACAATTTCCCGCCTAATAAGGATTTTCTTCAGTTCCTCATTCTCACTAGACCCTTGGTCCCCTGGAACTTTCGGAAGGTTATTTGTATCTTCCTTTGTGAAGACAGAACCGAAGAATTGGTTCAATTGGTCTGCCATTTCCATGATCCCCATTATAAATTCACCTGAAGCCGACTGCAAGGGACCTACGTTTGTCTTTATTAATCTTTTTCTCTTCACAAATCTATCAAAGCTTTTGCAGTCAGTTTTTATGTTCCCAGCAAGCTTCCTCTCGTACTCTATTTTCCCCCTCTTAATTAAACCCTTAGTCCTCCTCTGCTGAATTCTAGATTTCTCCCAATCCTCAGGTTTGTTGCTTTTTCTGGCCAAATTATATGCCTCTTCCTTGGATTTAACACTATCCTTAATTTCCCTTGTTAGCCACGGTTGAGCCACCTTCCCCGCTTTATTTTTACTCCAGACAGAGATGGACAATGGCTGAAGTTCATCCATGTGATCGTTAAATGTTTGCCATTGCCTATCCACCGTCAACCCTTTAAGTATCATTCGCCAGTCTATTCTAGCCAATTCACACCTCATACCATCGAAGTTACCTTTCCTTAAGTTCAGGACCCTAGTTTCCGAATTAACTTTGTCACTCTCCATCTTAATACGTTTCAATAAGATCACCTCTCATTCTTCTAAACTCCAATGAGTACAGGCCCAACCTGCTCAACCGTTCTTCATAAGACAACCCCTTCATCTCAGGAATCAACCGAGTGAACCAGGTGTCGGTGGGGATGTTGCACTTTATCAGGGAGGCTTTGAGGGTGGTCCTTTGTAACGTTTCCTCTGCCCACCTTTGGCTCGCTTGCTGTGAAGGAGTTCCGAGTAGAGCGCTTGCTTTGGGGAGTCTCGTGTCTGGGGGACCATGCGGACAATGTGGCCCTGCCCAGCGGAGCTGGTCGAGTGTGGTCAGTGCTTCGATGCTGGGGATGTTGGGCCTGGTCGAGGACGCTAACGTTGGTGCGTCTGTCCTCCCAGGGGATTTGCAGGATCTTGCGGAGACATCGTTGGTGGTATTTCTCCAGCGACTTGAGGTGCCTACTGTACATGCTCCATACTCTATCCCCCTTGCAATAAAGGACAGTGTTCCATTGGCCTTCCTGATCACTTGCTGAAATGACCCGATGACCCAGATCACCTGTGTTTTACAGTGAATTGCTAATTGCTGCTGGGTTAACATCGCAGCGGATTCGAAAGCTTTTCTCGATCTCTTGCACGCACTTGAAGCGATCTCACACCTTACTGGGACAAGACTCTGCGATACGTGATCGTACATCACACCCTGTCAGTGTGTGAACAACTTCACAGAATCACTTCACACCCCAAACTGATCATTGAGTCGAGTCAAAGCTGCACCCCTTCTGCATTCAATAAATAAAGTGGGGTTCCGCAGGGCTCAGTGCTGGCTCCCTTGCTTTCTGTAGTGGATATCAATGACTTGGACTTGAATGTTGGGGGTATGATTAAGAAGTTTGCCGATGTCACTAAAAAGGCCGTGTGGTTGATAATGAAGGAGAAAGCTGCAGACTGCAGGAAGATATCAATCAACAGGTCGGGTGGGCAGAGCAGGGGCAAATGCAGTTCAATTCGGAGAAGTGTGAGGTCATGCGTTTGGGGAGGGATAACAAGGCGAGGGAATACACATTAAAAGGTCCGACAGTCAGAAGTGTAGAGGAACAGAGGGACCTTGGAGTGCAGGTCCACAGATCCCTGAAGGTAACAGGCCAGGTGGATAAGGTGGTTCAGAAGGCATACGGAATACTTTCCTTTATTAGCCGAGGCATGGAATACAAGAGCAGGGAGGTTATGCTTGAACTGTATAAAACACTGGTTAGGCCACAGCTGGAGTACTGTGTGCAGTTCTGGTCACCACCTTACAGGAAGGATGTGATTGCACTGGAGAGGGTACAGAGGAGATTTACCAGGATGTTGCACTGGAGAGGGTACAGAGGAGATTTACCAGGATGATGCACTGGAGAGGGTACAGAGGAGATTTACCAGGATGTTGCACTGGAGAGGGTACAGAGGAGATTTACCAGGATGTTGCACTGGAGAGGGTACAGAGGAGATTTACCAGGATGTTGCACTGGAGAGGGTACAGAGGAGATTTACCAGCAAGAATGTCCTTCCTCAGATTAGGAGACCAAAACTGTACACAATATTCCAGGTGAGGCCTAACCAAGGCCCTGTACAACTGTAATAAGACCTCCCTGTTCTTATACTCAAATCCCCTCGCTATGAAGGCCAACATACCATTTGCCTTCTTCACCGCCTGCTGTACCTGCATGCCAACTTTCAATGACTGATGTACCATGACACCCAGGTCTCGTTGCACCTCCCCTTTTCATAATCTGTCACCATTCAGATAATAATCTGTCTCTCTGTTTTTACCACCAAAGTGGATAACCT
>NW_027250651.1:37500-85185 GCF_044704955.1 Pristiophorus japonicus
TGCCCGTAGACTTTCTACCGTGGCAAAGGATGTGCTTGAATTTAAAATGTCACACTCAATCCATTTGGAGTAGGCGTCTACTACAACCAAAAACATTTTCCCCATGAAGGGACCTGCGCAGTCCACATGGATGCGTGACCAAGGCTTGGCGGGCCATGGCCAGGGGCTAAGGGGGGCTTCCCTGAACGTGTTGCTCAGCTGAGCACACGTGTTGCACCTGCGAACACAAAGTTCCAGATCTGCGTCTATCCCTGGCCACCAAACGTGTGACCTGGCAATTGCCTTCATCATGGCAATGCCCGGGTGCTCATTGTGGAGTTCTCTGATGAACACCTCTCTGCCCATCTGGGGCATGACTACGCGGTTTCCCCACAGTAGGCAATCGGCCTGAATCGAGAGTTCATCCTTGCGCCTGTGAAATGGTTTAAATTTCTCAGGGCATGCCCTGTACGTGGCTGCCCAGTCCCCATTCAGGACACATTTCTTGACTAGAGACAATAGCGGGTCTCTATTTGTCCAGACTTTAATCTGACGGGCTGTCACAGGTGAGCCTTCGCTTCCGAAAGCTTCAACAGCCATGACCATCTCAGCAGCATGCTCGGTAGCCCCCTCAGTGGTGGCTAGTGGGAGCCTGCTGAGTGCATCGGCGCAGTTTTCGGTGCCCGGTCTGTGCCGAATTGTGTAGTCATAGGCGGCTAACGTAAGTGCCCACCTCTGTATGCGGGCCGATGCGTTTGCATTTATGGCCTTGTTGTCGGCCAAAAGGGACGTTAGGGGTTTGTGATCTGTCTCCAGCTCAAATTTCCTGCCAAACAGGTACTCGTGCATTTTCTTTACCGCATATACACATGCTAACACTTCCTTTTCTACCATCCCGTAACCCCTTTCTGCCTGGGACAGACTCCTGGAGGCATAAGCTACCGGCTGTAACTGACCCTTGACATTGACATGCTGCAACACACACCCGACACCATAGGACGATGCATCGCACGTTAACACAAGTTTCTTACATGGGTCATATAGCGTTAACAGATTGTTGGAACATAACAAATTGCGTGCTCTATCAAAAGCCCTTTCCTGGCTGTCCCCCCAGACCCATTCGCGGCCTTTGCGTAGGAGCACGTGTAGCGGCTCTAGCAGCGTGCTCAATTTGGGAAGAAAGTTACCAAAATAGTTCAGGAGCCCCAGGAACGAACGCAGCTCCGTCGTGTTATGGGGTCTGGGTCCTCTCTGGATCGCTTCCGTCTTGGATGCAGTAGGGCTGATCCCATCTGCTGCTACCCTCATCCCCAGGAATTCTACCTCTGGAGATAGGAAGACGCACTTCGCCTTTTTCAGTCGCAGCCCTACCCGGTCCAGTCTGTGTAGCACCTCCTCCAGGTTGTGGAGGTGTTCTTCAGTATCGTAACCCGTGATGAGGATGTCGTCCTGAAAAACCACCGTCCCTGGAATCGACTTGAGGAGGCTTTCCATATTTCGTTGGAAGATCGCGGCGGCCGAGCGAATCCCGAACGGACATCTGTTGGACTCAAACAACCCCTTGTGTGTCGTGATGGTGGTCAGCTTCTTCGACTCACTCGCCAGCTCCTGGGTCATGTAAGCTGAGGTCAGGTTCAATTTTGAAAAAAGTTTGCCACCGGATAGCGTCGCAAAGAGGTCCTCCGCTCTCGGTAGCGGGTACTGGTCTTGGAGTGACACCCGATTGATGGTGGCCTTGTAATCACCACATATCCTGACCGACCCATCCGCCTTGAGCACCGGCACAATCGGGCTCGCCCAGTCACTGAATTCGACTGGCGAGATGATGCCTTCCCTCAGCAGGCGGTCCAATTCGCCTTCTATCTTTTCCCGCATCACGTACGGCACCGCTCTGGCCTTGTGGTGTACTGGCCTGGCGTCCGGGTTTATGTGAATCACTACCTTGGCCCCCATGAAAGTGCCAATGCCGGGTTGAAATAATGACTCAAATTTGTCCAGGATCTGTGAGCATGATACTCGCTCCACAGAGGAAATTGCATTGACATCGCCCCATTTCCAGTTCATGACAGCAAGCCAACTCCTCCCCAGTAGTGCGGAACCGTCCCCCGGAACAATCCAGAGTGGCAACCTGTTCTCCGAATAGTTGTGGGTCACGTCTCCCGTGGCGCTGCCTAGCACCGGAATGATCTGCTTTGTGTAAGTCCGTAGCTGTGCGTCAATCGGCGATAATTTTGGCCTCCTGGCCTTGGATGCCCACAACTTTTCGAACTGTTTGATACCCATCAGGGACTGGCTGGCACCCGTGTCTAACTCCATTGATACTGGGATGCCATTGAGGAGCACTTTCATCATTATCGGTGGCGTCCTGGTGTATGAACTGTATACGTGCTCCACATGAACTCGCTGAACTTCAGCTTCCAGCGATTTCCCCCAGTGTCCATTTCTGCAATTTCTGCAGGTATTTTGCTCATCTCTACAAACTCCGGCTCAGTGTGTGCCTCCACGCCTCCAGCATGAGTTGCGGTTTGAAACAAAAGGTCCTTTGCCAGTCGATCGTCCCTGACTGCCCCTGTTATTGTCCTTGAGTGCACCATTAACAGGTGTTGATGGCCCCATTACTGGCCGTATTGTCCCTTGCAATGGTGTGAATCGCTGTTCAGCTTGCCATTGTCTCTGTCGAACTCCCCCTCTGGGTTCGACTACATGTTGGGGCATGCCCGACTGCCCTTGTCTGCCTGGAGAACTGTGTGCTGCTTTAACAATGTTGAATCTCTGTCCCAACCATTCCTTAACACAGTACCTCTCGTCTGTTCTGCTAGTGGCCATGCTCGCGTGGTTTAAATCCCAGTTTCTTGTCACCATTGATACGTCCTTACTACACAGTATAAATGCACATGAGGCCCATGCTTGAGAGAAGGTCACTCTGTGACCTGTCCTTTATTCCTTAGCACTCACGTGATGAAGGTGGGTAGAGCTTCCCCTTTTATACCTGAAGGTCCAGGTTAGGAGTGTCTCCCACCTCGTGGTCAGTGTTCTCACGGTGTACAACTTAGATCAGTTTATACATGGGTTACAATGCTGGTTAAATACATGACACCCTCAGTACTGCCCCTCCGACAGTACAGCACTCCCTCAGTACTGCCCCTCCGACAGTGCGGTGCTCCCTCAGTACTGCCCCTCCGACAGTGCGGTGCTCCCTCAGTACTTCCCCTCCGACAGTGCGGCACTCCCTCAGTACTGCCCCTCCGACAGTGCGGCACTCCCTCAGTACCGCCCCTCCGACAGTGCGGCGCTCCCTCAGTACTGCCCCTCCGACAGTGCAGCGCTCCCTCAGTACCGCCCCTCCGACAGTGCGGTGCTCCCTCAGTACTGGCACCGGGGGAGTGTCGGGCCTGGATGTTGCGTTGAAGCCTGTGGAGCGGGTACTCTAACCCATGGCCCTCTGACTCATGAGTGAAGAGAGCGTGCTACACACTGAGCCATGGCTAACTCCAACAACGGTCACTTTGCACAGGAAACTGACAGGTCTCATTTCCTCCTCGTCTGCATTTCCTGTTTGCTGTGATCTAACCCTGCGGGCTTGGAAACTCCCCGTCCCCTCTCTGTGAGATTCTGACCTTCATCGAGTGTGGTGCTCTCTGGTGTGAGTCGCGCTTTGGCCAGCGATCGCCGGCTGACAACTGCAACCCTTGCCGACCGACTTGAACCCGGGGTGGGGGAATCCGTTGCAGGTAACAGAGAGTTCCTCAGCTCCATCATCATCAGAGGCAGTCCCTCGGAATCGAGGAAGACTTGCTTGCACTCTTAAAATGAGTCCTGAGGTGACTGAACAGTCCAATACGGGAACCACAGTCCCTGTTGTCATGTATTCAACTAGCATTGTAACCCATGTATAAACTGACCTAAGTTGTACACTGTGAGAACATTGACCACAAGGGGGTGAACTTGTGGGAGACACTCCTAACCTGGACTTTCAGGTATAAAAGGGGAAGCTCCACCCACCTTCATCACTTGAGGTCTTGGTAATAAAGGTAACTGGTCACAGAGTGACCTTCTCTCAAGTATGGGCCTCATGTGCATTTATACTGTGTAGTAAGGTCATATCATTGGCGACGAGAAACTGGGATTTAAACCACGCGAGCATGGCCACTAGCAGCACAGAAGAGAGGTACTGTGTTGGTGATGATTGGGACGACTTTATTGAGAGACGACAGCAAAGTTTTGTCACTAAGGAATGGTTGGGACAGGATTCGGCCGACAAACGCAGGGCTCATCTCCTGACGGTTTGTGGATCCAGAACGTACTCCCTGATGAAGGACCTTCTAGCGCCAGAGAAGCCGGCGGACAAGACGTTCGAAGAGCTCAGTAAATTGATCGGGGAACACTTTAAACCGGCGAGCAGCATGCACATGGCGAGACACCGGTTTTACACTCACCGGCGGCGAGAAGGGCAAAGCGTTCCTGACTTTGTGGCAGATCTCCGGCGACTGGCGAGACTATGTAAGTTCCCAGATGCATGCAGAGTGGAGATGCTGTGAGACTTTCTTTATTGAGGGCATCGGGCACGCTGGGGTTTTCAGGAAACTGATTGAGACCAAAGACTTGACCCTGGAAATGGCGGCTTTGATAGCCCAGACATTTATCTCAGGGGAGGAAGAGACCAGAATGATGTTTGACAAAAATTTGGGCTCAAATGCGGCAAACAACCAGGGAGTCAACATTGTTAACGCGGCACACAGTTCTCCAGGCAGACAGGGGCAATCGGACATGCCCCAGCATGTAGTCGAACCCAAAGGGGGAATTCAACAGAGACAATGGCTAGCTGAACAGCGATTCATGCCATCGCAATGGACAATGCGGCCAGTAATGGGGCCATCAACACCTGTTAATGGTGCGTTTAAGGACAGTTACAGAGACATACAGAGACGATCGACTGGTAATGGACCTTTTGTTTCCAACAACGGCTCATGTTGGAGGTGTGGAGGCAAACACACTGCCAGAGCTTGCAGGTATCAGCAATATACCTGCAGAAACTGCAACATCAGCGGTCACTTGGCGCGTATGTGCAGGAAGCCTGCAGCCAGGTTGATGTACGAGGAGGACGGGCCCGATGTAAGCCCTACGAGGCCAAATGGACACTGGGAGAAATCGCTGGAATCTGAAGTTCAGCGAGTTCATGTGGAGCACGTATACAGTTCATATACCAGGACGCCACCGATAATGATGAAAGTGCTCCTCAGTGGCATCAATGGAGCTAGACACGGGGGCCAGCCAGTCCCTGATGGGTATCAAACAGTTCGACAAGTTGTGGGCATCCAAGGCCAGGAGGCCAAAATTATTGCCGATTGACGCACAGCTACAAACATACACAAAGGAGATCATTCCGGTGCTAGGCAGCGCCACGGTAGTCGTGACCCACAAAGATTCGGAGAACAGGTTGCCACTCTGGATTGTCCCGGGGGATGGTCCCGCACTACTGGGGAGGAGTTGGCTTGCTGTCATGAACTGGAAATGGGGCGATGTCAATGCAATTTCTTCTGTGGAGCGAGTGTCATGCTCACAGGTCCTGGACAAATTTGACTCATTATTTCAACCCGGCATTGGCACTTTCATGGGGACCAAGGTAGTGATTTACATAAACCCGGACGCCAGGCCAGTACACCACAAGGCCAGAGCGGTGTCGTATGTGATGCGGGAAAAGATAGAAGGCGAATTGGACCGCGTGCTGAGGGAAGGCATCATCTCGCCAGTCGAATTCAGTGACTGGGCGAGCCCGATTGTGCCGGTGCTCAAGGCGGATGGGTCGGTCAGGGTATGTGGCGATTACAAGGCCACCATCAATCGGGTGTCACTCCAAGACCAGTACCCGCTACCGAGAGCGGAGGACCTCTTTGCGACGCTATCCGGTGGCAAACTTTTTTCAAAATTGGACCTGACCTCAGCTTACATGACCCAGGAGCTGGCGAGTGAGTCGAAGAAGCTGACCACCATCACGACACACAAGGGGTTGTTTGAGTACAACAGATGTCCGTTCGGGATTCGCTCGACCGCCGCGATCTTCCAACGAAATATGGAAAGTCTCCTCAAGTCGATTCCAGGGACAGTGGTTTTTCAGGACGACATCCTCATCACGGGTTACGATACTGAAGAACACCTCCACAACCTGGAGGAGGTGCTACACAGACTGGACCGGGTAGGTCTGCGACTGAACAAGGCGAAGTGCGTCTTCCTATCTCCAGAGGTAGAATTCCTGGGGAGGAGGGTAGCAGCAGACGGGATCAGACCCACTGCGTCCAAAACGGAAGCGATCCAGAGAGCACCCAGACCCTGTAACACGACGGAGCTGCGTTCGTTCCTGGGGCTCCTGAACTATTTTGGTAACTTTCTTCCCAAATTGAGCACGCTGCTAGAGCCACTACACGTGCTCCTACGCAAAGGTCGCGAATGGGTCTGGGGGTCAGCCAGGAAAGGGCTTTTAATAGAGCACGCAATTTGTTATGTTCCAACAATCTGTTAACGCTATATGACCCATGTAAGAAACTTGTGTTAACGTGCGATGCATCGTCCTATGGGGTCGGGTGTGTGTTGCAGCATGTCAATGCCAAGGGTCAGTTACAGCCGGTAGCTTATGCCTCCAGAAGTCTGTCCCAGGCAGAAAGGGGCTATGGGATGGTAGAAAAGGAAGCACTTGCATGTGTATATGCAGTAAAAGTAAATGCACCAGTACCTGTTTGGCAGGAAATTTGAGCTGGAGACATATCACAAACCCCTAACGTCCCTTTTGGCCGACAACAAGGCCATAAATGCGAATGCATCGGCCCGCATACAGAGGTGGGCACTCACGTTAGCCGCCTATGACTACACAATTCGGCACAGACCGGGCACTGAAAACTGCACCGATGCACTCAGCAGGCTCCCACTAGCCACCACTGAGGGGGCTACCGAGCATGCTGCTGAGATGGTCATGGCTGTTGAAGCTTTCGGAAGCGAAGGCTCACCCGTGACAGCCCGTCAGATTAAAGTCTGGACAAATAGAAACCCGCTATTGTCTCTAGTTAAGAAATGTGTCCTGAATGGGGACTGGGCAGCCACGTACGGGGCATGCCTTGAGGAATTTAAACCGTTTCACAGGCGCAAGGATGAACTCTCGATTCAGGCCGATTGCCTACTGTGGGGAAACCGCGTAGTCATGCCCCAGATGGGCAGAGAGGTGTTTATCAGAGAACTCCACAATGAGCACCCGGGCATTGTCACGATGAAGGCAATTGCCAGGTCACACGTTTGGTGGCCAGGGATAGATGCAGACCTGGAACTTTGTGTTCGCAGGTGCAACACGTGTGCCCAGCTGGGCAATGCGCCCAGGGAAGCCCCCCTTAGCAGCTGGTCCTGGCCCGCCAAGCCATGGTCACGCATCCATGTGGACTACGCAGGTCCTTTCATGGGAAAACTGATTTTGGTTGTCGTAGACGCCTACTCTAAATGGATTGATGTGACATTTTAAATTCAAGCACATCCTTTACCACGGTAGAAAGTCTACGGGCAATGTTCGCCGCCCATGGTCAACCGGACGTCTTGGTCAGCGACAATGGCCCGTGCTTTACAGGCACTGAATTCCAGGACTTCATGCCGGGAAATGGTATCAACCATGTCAGAATGGCACCGTTCAAGCCGGCCTCAAACATAGAAACATAGAAAATAGGTGCAGGAGTCGGCCATTCGGCCCCTTCTAGCCTGCACCACCATTCAATGAGTTCATGGCTGTACATGCAACTTCAGTACCCCATTCCTGCTTTCTCGCCATACCCCTTGATCCCCCGAGTAGTAAGGACTAAATCTAACTCCTTTTTGAATATATTTAGTGAATTGGCCTCAACATCTTTCTGTGGTAGAGAATTCCACAGGTTCACCACTCTCTGAGTGAAGAAGTTGCTCCTCATCTCGGTCCTAAATGACTTACCCCTTATCCTTAGACTGTGACCCCTGGTCCTGGACTTCCCCAACATTGGGAACATTCTTCCTGCATCTAACCTGTCTAAACCCATCAGAATTTTAAACGTTTCCATGAGATCCCCTCTCATTCTTCTGAACTCCAGTAAATACAAGCCCAGTTGATCCAGTCTTTCTTGATAGGTCAGTCCCGCCATCCTGGGAATCAGTCTGGTGAACCTTCGCTGCACTCCCTCAATAGCAAGAATGTCCTTCCTCAGGTTAGGAGACCAAAACTGTACACAATATTCCAGGTGTGGCCTCACTCAGGCCTTATACAACTGAGTAAGACCTCCCTGCTCCTATACTCAAATCCCCTCGCTATGAAGACCAACAGACGATTTGCACGCTAAAAAAAGGGATGAGTTCACAGGTGTTTCAATGAAGGACCTGATATTCCAGACCCCGAACTACATCCTGAAGGGTGGAAGGTGCCTGTGGGTGGATTGTTTTAACGTGGGGTGACCGTTGTACACCAGCCAACACACGGGGCTTGACAGAGCGAGGTCTTGGTCCAGGGGCAAGGGTTAACCAGGACGACTGGAGACCAGTTCTGCTGCACAGACCCAGTGCTCACAACATATCGCACAGTGTGGGCTGGGCCCTGGGCCTGGGCCCCTGGGCCCTCGCCTCTCCTGGGCCCCGATCACGTCCCTCCACAATCTCTCGCTGCTCCTGCTGTACCTGCCCAACGCTCCAATCACCGACCGGGACCTTGATGACGTCCCTCTTCGCTGTCGTCGCCCTCCTGCACCAGCTCGCACTGTACCCTGAAGTAGTACACCTCCACACTGCTCCCCGAGCACTCCACTCGCCGCTCCGTTTATGGCCCCCACCTGCCGCTGGTGTTCCCACGCAAGTCGGGGCTTCCGCGCTGTTGTTGCTGTATGTCGGCTGTTTTCGTACAATCACAGATATTTACGGCACGGGAGGAGGCCATTCGGCCCATCGTGTCCGTGTTGCCCCGGCCGACCAAGAGCTACCCAGCCTAATCCCACTTTCCAGCTCTGGGTCCGTAGCCCTGCAGGTTACAGCACTTCAAGTGTACATCCAAATGTGGTGAGGGTTTCTGCCTCTACCCCCCTTTCAGGCAGTGAGTTCCCCCCCAGACCCCCACCACCCTCTGGGTGAAGACATTTCCCCTCAAACCCCCTCTAAACCTCCCCCCAATTACTTTCAATCCACGCCCCCTGGTTGTTGACCCCTCTGCCAAGGGAAACAGGTCCGTCCTATCCACTCTATCCAGGCCCCTCATCATTTTATACACCTCAATCAGGTCTCCCCTCAGCCTCCTCTGTTCCACAGAAAACAACCCCAGCCTATCCAATCTTTCCTCATCGCTAAAATTCTCCAGTCCAGGCAACATCCTGGTAAATCTCCTCTGTACCCTCTCCAGTGCAACATCCTGGTAAATCTCCTCTGTACCCTCTCCAGTGCAACATCCTGGTAAATCTCCTCTGCACCCTCTCCAGTACAACATCCTGGTAAATCTCCTCTGTACCCTCTCCAGTGTAACATCCTGGTAAATCTCCTCTGTACCCTCTCTAGTGCAATCACATCCTTCCTGTAATGTGGTGACCAGAACTGCACGCAGTACTCCAGCTGTGGCCTAACCAGCGTTTTATACAGTTCAAGCATAACCTCCCTGCTCTTGTATTCTATGCCTCGGCTAATAAAGGAAAGTATTCCGTATGCCTTCTTAACCACCTTATCCACCTGGCCTGCTACCTTCAGGGATCTGTGGACCTGCACTTCCAGGTCCCTCTGTTCCTCTACACTTCTGACTGTCGGACCTTTTAATGTGTATTCCCTCGCCTTGTTATCCCTCCCCAAATGCATGACCTCACACTTCTCCGAATTGAACTGCATTTGCCCCTGCTCTGCCCACCCGACCTGTTCATCGATATCTTCCTGCAGTCTGCAGCTTTCTCCTTCATTGTCAACCACACGGCCTTTTTAGTGACATCGGCAAACTTCTTAATCATACCCCCAACATTCAAGTCCAAGTCATTGATATACACTACAGAAAGCAAGGGAGCCAGCACTGAGCCCTGCGGAACCCCACTTTATTTATTGAATGCAGAAGGGGTGCAGCTTTGACTCGACTCAATGATCAGTTTGGGGTGTGAAGTGATTCTGTGAAGTTGTTCACACACTGACAGGGTGTGATGTACGATCACGTATCGCAGAGTCTTGTCCCAGTAAGGTGTGAGATCGCTTCAAGTGCGTGCAAGAGATCGAGAAAAGCTTTCGAATCCGCTGCGATGTTAACCCAGCAGCAATTAGCAATTCACTGTAAAACACAGGTGATCTGGGTCATCGGGTCATTTCAGCAAGTGATCAGGAAGGCCAATGGAACACTGTCCTTTATTGCAAGGGGGATAGAGTATGGAGCATGTACAGTAGGCACCTCAAGTTGCTGGAGAAATACCACCAACGATGTCTCCGCAAGATCCTGCAAATCCCCTGGGAGGACAGACGCACCAACGTTAGCGTCCTCGACCAGGCCCAACATCCCCAGCATCGAAGCACTGACCACACTCGACCAGCTCCGCTGGGCAGGGCCACATTGTCCACATGCCCCCCAGACACGAGACTCCCCAAAGCAAGCGCTCTACTCGGAACTCCTTCACGGGCAAGCGAGCCAAAGGTGGGCAGAGGAAACGTTACAAAGGACCACCCTCAAAGCCTCCCTGATAAAGTGCAACATCCCCACCGATACCTGGTTCACTCGGTTGATTCCTGAGATGAAGGGGTTGTCTTATGAAGAACGGTTGAGCAGGTTGGGCCTGTACTCATTGGAGTTTAGAAGAATGAGAGGTGATAATACGTTTCAATAAGAAGATGGAGAGTGACAAAGTTAATTCGGAAACTAGGGTCCTGAACTTAAGGAAAGGTAACTTCGATGGTATGAGGTGTGAATTGGCTAGAATAGACTGGCGAGTGATACTTAAAGGGTTGACGGTGGATAGGCAATGGCAAACATTTAAAGATCACATGGATGAACTTCAGCCATTGTACATCTCTGTCTGGAGTAAAAATAAAATGGGGAAGGTGGCTCAACCGTGGCTAACAAGGGAAATTAAGGATAGTGTTAAAACCAAGGAAGAGGCATATAATTTGGCCAGAAAAAGCAACAAACCTGAGGATTGGGAGAAATCTAGAAATCATCAGAGGAGGACTAAGGGTTTAATTAAGAGGGGGAAAATAGAGTACGAGAGGAAGCTTGCTGGGAACATAAAAACTGACTGCAAAAGCTTCGATAAATATGTGAAGAGAAAAAGATTAATAAAGACAAACGTAGGTCCCTTGCAGTCGGCTTCAGGTGAATTTATAATGGGGATCAAGGAAATGGCAGACCAATTGAACCAATTCTTCGGTTCTGTCTTCACGAAGGAAGATACAAATAACCTTCCGAAAGTTCCAGGGGGCCGAGGGTCTAGTGAGAATGAGGAACTGAAGGAAATCCTTATTAGGCGGGAAATTGTGTTAGGGAAATTGATGGGATTTAAGGCCAATAAATCCCTGAGGCCTGATAGTCTGCATCCCAGAGTACTTAAGGAAGTGGCCCTAGAAATAGTGGATGCATTGGTGATCATTTTCCAACAGTCTATCGACTCTGGATCAGTTCCTATGGACTGGAGGGTAGCTAATGTTACACCACTTTTTAAAAAAAGGAGGAAGAGAGAAAGCGGGTAATTATAGACCGGTTAGCCTGACATCAGTAGTGGGGAAAATGTTGGAATCAGTTATTAAAGATGAAATAGCAGCGCATTTGGAAAGCAGTGACAGGATCGGTCCAAGTCAGCATGGATTTATGAAAGGGAAATCATGCTTGACAAATCTTCTGGAATTTTTTGAGGATGTAACTAGTAGAGTGGACAAGGGAGAACCAGTGGATGTGGTGGATTTGGACTTTCAAAAGGCTTTTGACAAGGTCCCGCACATGAGATTGGTGTGCAAAATCAAAGCACATGGTATTGGGGGTAATGTACTGACGTGGATAGAGAACTGGTTGGCAGACAGGAAGCAGAGAGTCGGGATAAACGGGTCCTTTTCAGAATGTCAGGCAGTGACTAGTGGAGTGCCGCAGGGCTCAGTGCTGGGACCCCAGCTATTAATATATATTGTAAACGACTTGGATGTAGGAATTGAATGTAATATCTCCAAGTTTGCAGATGACACTAAGCTGGGTGGCGGTGTGAGCTGTGAGGAGGATGCTAAGAGGCTACAGGGTGACTTGGACAGGTTAGGTGAGTGGGCAAATGCTTGGCAGATGCAGTATAATGTGGATAAATGTGAGGTTATCCACTTTGGTGGCAAAAACACGAAGGCAGAATAATATCTGAATGGTGACAGATTAGGAAAAGGGGAGGTGCAACGAGACCTGGGTGTCATGGTACATCAGTCATTGAAAGTGGACATGCAGGTACAGCAGGCGGTGAAGAAGGCAAATGGTATGTTGGCCTTCATAGCGAGAGGATTTGAGTATAGGAGCAGGGAGGTCTTACTGCAGCTGTACAGGGCCTTGGTGAGGCCACACCTGGAATATTGTTTACAGTTTTGGTCTCCTAATCTGAGGAAGGACATTCTTGCTATTGAGGGAGTGCAGCGAAGGTTCACCAGACTGATTCCAGGGATGGCTGCACTGACATATGAGGAGAGACTGGATCGACTGGGCTTATATTCACTGGCATTTAGAAGGATGAGAGGGATCTCATAGAAACATATAAGATTCTGACGGGACTGGACAGTTTAGATGCAGGAAGAATGTTCCCGCGGTTGGGGAAGTCCAGAACCAGGGGTCACAGTCTAAGGATAAGGGGTAGGCCATTTAGGACCGAGATGAGGAGAAACTTCTTCACTCAGAGAGTTGTTAACCTGTGGAATTCTCTACCGCAGAGAGTTGTTGAGGCCAGTTCATTGGATATATTGAAGAGGGAGTTAGATGTGGTCCTTACGGCTAAAGGGATCAAGGAGTATGGAGAGAAAGCGGGAAAGGGGTACTGAGCTGATCATTCACCTATGATCTTATTGAATGGTGGTGCAGGCTCGAAGGGCCGAATGGCCTGCTCCTGCTCCTATTTTCTATGTTTCTATGTATACGATTCTGAGGGGGCTGGACAGGGTAGATGCAGAGAGGATGTTTCCCCCTCGTGGGGGAATATAGAACTCGGGGGCATAGTTTCAGAATAACGGGCTGTCCATTTACATAGAAACATAGACAATAGGAGCAGGAGTAGGCCATTCGGCCCTTCGAGCCTGCACCACCATTCAATATGATCATGGCTGATCCTCTATCTCAACACCAGATTCCCCCTTTCTCCCCATACCCCTTGATGCCTTTTGTGTCTAGAAATCTAGCTCTCTCCCTCTTAAATATATTCAGTGACTTGGGCTCCACAGCCTTCTGTGGTAGAGAATTCCACAGGTTCACCACCCTCTGAGTGAGAACGTTTCTCCTCATCTCGCTCCTAAATTTCCTACCCCGTATCCTGAGACTGTGTGACCCCTTGTTCCAGACTTCCCAGCCAGGACGGAGATGAGGAGGAATTTCTTCTTGTGAATCTGTGGAATTCTCTGCCCCAGAGAGCTGTGGAGGCTGGGTCATTGAATATATTTAAGGCGGAGATAGACAGATTTTTGAGCGATAAGGGAGTGAAGGGTTATGGGGAGCGGGCGGGGAACTGGAGCTGAGTCCATGATCAGATCATCATCATCATCATCATCATAGGCCGTCCCTCGGAATCGAGGAAGACTTGCCTCCACTCTTAACACGAGTCCTGAAGTGGCTGAACAGTTCAATACGGGAACCACAGTCCCTGTCACAGGTGGGACAGATAGACGTTGAGGGAAGGGGAGGGTGGGACAGATAGACGTTGAGGGAAGGGGAGGGTGGGACAGATAGACGTTGAGGGAAGGAGAGGGTGGGACAGATAGACGTTGAGGGAAGGGGAGGGTGGGACAGACAGACGTTGAGGGAAGGGGAGGGTGGGACAGATAGACGTTGAGGGAAGGGGAGGGTGGGACAGATAGACGTTGAGGGAAGGGGAGGGTGGGACAGATAGACGTTGAGGGAAGGGGAGGGTGGGACAGACAGACGTTGAGGGAAGGGGAGGGTGGGACTGGTTTGCCGCACGCTCCTTCCGCTGCCTGCGCTTGGTTTCTGCACGCTCTCGGCGACGAGACTCGAGGTGCTCAGCGCCCTCCCGGATGCACTTCCTCCACTTAGGGCGGGACTGGTCTTTGGGCCCAGGGACTCCCAGGTGTCGGCGCTCCCTCAGTACTGCCCCTCCGACAGTGCGGCACTCCCTCAGCACTGCCCCTCCGACAGTGCGGCACTCCCTCAGTACTGCCCCTCCGACAGTGCGGCACTCCCTCAGCACTGCCCCTCCGACAGTGCGGCACTCCCTCAGTACTGCCCCTCCGACAGTGCGGCACTCCCTCAGCACTGCCCCTCCGACAGTGCGGCACTCCCTCAGTCCTGCCCCTCCGACAGTGCGGCACTCCCTCAGTACTGCCCCTCCGACAGTGTGGCGCTCCCTCAGTACTGCCACTCCGACAGTGCGGGGCTCCCTCAGTACCGCCCCTCCGACAGTGCGGCACTCCCTCAGCACTGCCCCTCCGACAGTGCGGGGCTCCCTCAGTACCGCCCCTCCGACAGTGCGGCACTCCCTCAGTACTGCCTCTCCGACAGTGCGGCACTCCCTCAGTACTGCCTCTCCGACAGTGCGGCACTCCCTCAGTACTGGCACCGGGGGAGTGTCAGACAGGATTATGGGGGTTAAATCTCTGGAGTGGAGGCTTGGATCTACAACCTTCTGACTTGGAGGCGAGAGAGAGGTTTCAATCCACTGAGCCCCCGCTAACACATGCTGGGTCGAGAGAATATACACATAAACGGGTTAGGATCCTGAGTTGACCCAATAGTCATTTTGAAAGCAGATTGAATCAGCTTCGGCAAAGTATTTGAAGGAAGTGAATATAAAACGGCGGAAGTTGTGGTTCATTTGCCCAATAGCCTCTGACAGGCAGGAGGATGGGGGAGAGCTGGATCTCCAGAATTTCCCTGCAGAGCGGTCAGGAGACATTCCCCTTCTGGGATCAGACTCACGGACCTGTTTATCTCCTTCAGCGTGAGTACTGGAATCAGTTTGTCTGCCGCACCGCACTGTCGGAGGGTCAGTACTGAGGGAGCGCCGCACTGTCGGAGGGTCAGTACTGAGGGAGCGCCGCACTGTCGGAGGGGCAGTACTGAGGGAGCGCCGCACTGTCGGAGGGTCAGTACTGAGGGAGCGCCGCACTGTCAGAGGGTCAGTACTGAGGGAGCACCGCACTGTCAAAGGGGCAGTACTGAGGGAGTGCCGCACTGTCGGAGGGGCAGTACTGAGGGAGCACCGCACTGTCGGAGGGTCTGTACTGAGGGAGCGCCGCACTGTCGGAGGGGCAGTACTGAGGGAGTGCCGCACTGTCGGAGGGGCAGTACTGAGGGAACCCTGCATTGTCAGAGGGGCGGTACTGAGGGAGTGCCGCACTGTCGGAGGGGCAGTACTGAGGGAACCCTGCACTGTCGGAGGGGCGGTACTGAGGGAGTGCCGCACTGTCGGAGGGGCAGTACTGAGGGAGTGCCGCACTGTCGGAGGGGCAGTACTGAGGGAACCCTGCACTGTCGGAGGGGCAGTACTGAGGAATCCCCTCACAGTCGGAGGGTCAGTACTGAGGGAACCCCGCACTGTTGGAGGGGCGGTACTGAGGGAGCGCCGCACTGTCGGAGGGGCAGTACTGAGGGAGTGCCGCACTGTCGGAGGGGCAGTACTGAGGGAACCCTGCACTGTCGGAGGGGCAGTACTGAGGAAACCCCTCACAGTCGGAGGGTCAGTACTGAGGGAACCCCGCACTGTTGGAGGGGCGGTACTGAGGGAGCGCCGCACTGTCGGAGGGGCAGTACTGAGGGAGTGCCGCACTGTCGGAGAGGCAGTACTGAGGGAGCGCTGCACTGTCGGAGGGGCAGTACTGAGGGAGCGCCGCACTGTCGGAGGGGCGGTACTGAGGGAGCGCCGCACTGTCGGAGGGGCAGTACTGAGGGAGCGCCGCACTGTCGGAGGGGCAGTACTGAGGGAGTGCCGCACTGTCAGAGGGGCAGTACTGAGGGAGCGCCACACTGTCGGAGGGGCAGTACTGAGGGAGCACCACACTGTCGGAGGGGCAGTACTGAGGGAGTGCCGCACTGTCGGAGGGGCAGTACTGAGGGAGCGCCGCACTGTCGGAGGGTCGGTACTGAGGGAGTGCTGCACTGTCGGAGGGGCAGTACTGAGGGAACCCTGCATTGTCGGAGGGACAGTACTGAGGGAGCGCCGCACTGTCGGAGGGACAGTACTGAGGGAGCGCCGCACTGTCGGAGGGACGGTACTGAGGGAGCGCCGCACTGTCGGAGATGCCGTATTTCGGATGAGACATTAAACCGAGGCCCCGTCTGCCCTCTCGGGTGGATGTAAAAGATCCCGGGGCCACTATTTGGAAGAAGAGCGGGGGGAGTTCTCCCCGGTGTCCTGGGGCCAATATTTATCCCTCAAACAACATCACTAACACAGACGATCCGGGTCATTATCACATTGGTTGTGTGTGGGATCTTGCTGTGCGCAAATTGGCATTTCCCACAATACAACAGTGAGAGCACTCCAAGCAAGCTACTACATTGGCTGTGAGGCGCTTTGGAAAAGATTAGGGATGTGTGTGGCGCTATTGAAATGCAACAACATGGCACAGGAGGGGCCATTGGTCCCTTCGTTCTGGTGCCAGGTCTTTGAAAGAGCTGCCTGGTTAGTTACAAACTTTTTTCTCGTGTTCTGCCTGTTCCGAGTGAGTTTTATCTTTGAGCGTGGAGTTTGCGATCACACGTAAACAGACACTTATTCGATTGATGCCATGAAGATTCCAGTCTAAAGTTAGATCTCGCAAACATCACTCTCTTAGAATAACCTCTGCTGAATGAGTCACAGGTTCTGAAAGTCCCTGAAACCATTGTGTGGACAGAGAGGATTTGGTTAACCAAGACAGTAGATTGTCCAGTCCTGTTACTGTGAGTACCACACTGCAGCTCCTGTAACACACACGATTAAATATCGCTGTCCCCTTCATATTTCACCCCATCACCATCGGCAGTCCCTCGGAATCGAGGGAGACTCGCCTCCACTCTTAACACGAGTCCTGAGGTGGCTGAACAGCCCAATACGGGAACCACAGTCCCTGTCACAGGTGGGACAGATAGACGTTGAGGGAAGGGGAGGGTGGGACAGATAGACGTTGAGGGAAGGGGAGGGTGGGACAGATAGACGTTGAGGGAAGGGGAGGGTGGGACAGATAGACGTTGAGGGAAGGGGAGGGTGGGACAGATAGACGTTGAGGGAAGGGGAGGGTGGGACAGATAGATGTTGAGGGAAGGGGAGGGTGGGACAGACGGACGTTGAGGGAAGGGGAGGGTGGGACAGATAGACGTTGAGGGAAGGGGAGGGTGGGACAGATAGACGTTGAGGGAAGGGGAGGGTGGGACAGATAGACGTTGAGGGAAGGGGAGGGTGGGACAGATAGACGTTGAGGGAAGGGGAGGGTGGGACAGATAGACGTTGAGGGAAGGGGAGGATGGGACAGACAGACGTTGAGGGAAGGGGAGGGTGGGACAGATAGACGTTGAGGGAAGGGGAGGGTGGGACAGATAGACGTTGAGGGAAGGGGAGGGTGGGACAGATAGACGTTGAGGGAAGGGGAGGGTGGGACAGATAGACGTTGAGGGAAGGGGAGGGTGGGACTGGTTTGCCGCACGCTCCTTCCGCTGCCTGCGCTTGGTTTCTGCACGCTCTCGGCGACGAGACTCGAGGTGCTCAGCGCCCTCCCGGATGCACTCCCTCCACTTAGGGCGGACTGGTCTTTGGGCCCAGGGACTCCCAGGTGTCGGTGGGGATGTTGCACTTTATCAGGGAGGCTTTGAGGGTGGTCCCTTGTAACGTTTCCTCTGCCCACCTTTGGCCCGTTTGCCCGTGAACGAGTTCCGAGTAGAGCGCTCGCTTTGAGGAGTCTCGTGTCTGGGGACATGCGGACAATGTGGCCCTGCCCAGCGGAGCTGGTCGAGTGTGGTCAGTGCTTCGATGCTGGGGATGTTGGGCCTGGTTGAGGACGCTAACGTTGGTGCGTCTGTCCTCCCGGGGGATTTGTAGGATCTTGCGGAGACAGCGTTGGTGGTATTTCTCCAGTGACTTGAGGTGTCTACTGTACATGGTCCATGTCTCTGAGCCATACAGGAGGGCGGGTATCACTACAGCCCTGTAGACCATGAGCTGGGGGTGAGGTACCTACTGTACATGGTCCATGTCTCTGGGCCATACAGGAGGGCGGGTATCACGACAGCCCTGTAGACCATGAGCTTGGTGGTGGATTTGAGGGCCTGGCCACCCAGCTTCTCTGTGGCAGAGGGAGTTCAGTACAGGGAGCAAGTGTGAGTTCATCCACTTCACAAAAAAGACATCCATTCTCACAGCGGCTTTGCCCTTCTCAGGACCTCTCAAAACGCCTCACAGCCAATAAAGCACTTTGTTTGGAGTGCGCTCGCTGTTGTAATGTGGGAAATGCCAATTTGCGCACAGCAAGCTCCCACACACAGCAATGTGATAATGACCCGGATCGTCTGTGTTAGTGATGTTGGTTGAGGGATAAATATTGGCCCCAGGACACCGGGGAGAACTCCCCCTGCTCTTCTTCCAAATAGTGGCCCCGGGATCTTTTACATCCACCCGAGAGGGCAGACGGGGCCTCGGTTTAACGTCTCATCCGAAAGACGGCACCTCCGACAGTGCGGCACTCCCTCAGTACTGCCCCTCTGACAGTGCGGCACTCCCTCAGTACCGCCCCTCCGACAGTGCGGCGCTCCCTCGGTACTGCCCCTCCGACAGTACGGCGCTCCCTCAGTACTGCCCCTCCGACAGTGCGGCGCTCCCTCAGTACTGCCCCTCCGACAGTGTGGCACTCCCTCAGTACTGCCCCTCCGACAGTGCGGCTCTCCCTCAGTACTGCCCCTCCGACAGTGCAGCGCTCCCTCAGTACTGCCCCTCCGACAGTGCAGCACTCCCTCAGTACTGCCCCTCCGACAGTGCGGCACTCCCTCAGTACTGCCCCTCCGACAGTGCGGCACTCCCTCAGTACTGCCCCTCCGACAGTGCGGCGCTCCCTCAGTACTGCCCCTCCGACAGTGCGGCACTCCCTCAGTACTGCCCCTCCGACAGTGCGGCGCTCCCTCAGTACTGCCCCTCCGACAGTGCGGCGCTCCCTCAGTACTGCCCCTCCGACAGTGCGGCGCTCCCTCAGTACTGCCCCTCCGACAGTGCGGCACTCCCTCAGTACTGCCCCTCCGACAGTGCGGCGCTCCCTCAGTACTGCCCCTCCGACAGTGCGGCACTCCCTCAGTACTGCCCCTCCGACAGTGCGGCACTCCCTCAGTACTGGCACCGGGGGAGTGTGGGCCTGGATTATGGGCCTCAAGTCTCTGGAGCAGGGGCTCGACCCCACGAACGTCTGACTCAGACGAGAGCGAGAGAGAGTGTGACCCACTGTGCCTCGGCTCACACCGTTGCATCTTCTCATCTTTCTCAAGAGATCTTGGAATATTTTCCTCATGGTGAAGTATTAGGATCTGTAGAGGAGTAAAGAGATACGAGAGTCGATCTATCTCCTGATCTCTCTAACCTCCTCCAGCCCCTACACCCCTCCCTATCTCTGTAACCTCCTCCAGCCCCTATACCCCTCCCTATCTCTGTAACCCCCTCCAGCCCCTACACCCCTCCCTATCTCTGTAACCTCCTCCAGCCCCTATACCCCTCCCTATCTCTGTAACCCCCCTCCAGCCCCTACACCCTCCCTATCTCTGTAACCTCCTCCAGCCCCTACACACCTCCCTATCTCTGTAACTTCCTCCAGCCCCTACACCCCTGCCTATCTCTGTAACCTCCTCCAGCCCCTACACCCCTCCCTATCTCTGTAACATCCTCCAGCCCCTACACCCCTCCCTATCTCTGTAACCTCCTCCAGCCCCTACACCCCTCCCTATCTCTGTAACCTCCTCCAGCCCCTACACCCCTCCCTATCTCTGTAACCCCCCTCCAGCCCCTACACACCTCCCTATCTCTGTAACCCCTCCAGCCCCTACACACCTCCCTATCTCTGTAACCTCCTCCAGCCCCTACACCCCTCCCTATCTCTGTAACCTCCTCCAACCCCTACACCCCTCCCTATCTCTGTAACCCCCCTCCAGCCCCTACACCCCTCCCTATCTCTGTAACCTCCTCCAGCACCTACACACCTCCCTATCTCTGTAACCCCCTCCAGCCCCTACACCCCTCCCTATCTCTGTAACCTCCTCCAGCCCCTACACCCCTCCCTATCTCTGTAACCCCTCTCCAGCCCCTACACACCTCCCTATCTCTGTAACCCCTCCAGCCCCTACACCCCTCCCTATCTCTGTAACTTCCTCCAGCCCCTACACTCCTCCCTATCTCTGTAACCCCTCCAGCCCCTACACCCCTCCCTATCTCTGTAACCCCCTCCAGCCCCGACACCCCTCCCTATCTCTGTAACTTCCTCCAGCCCCTACACCCCTCCCTATCTCTGTAACCCCTCCAGCCCCTACACCCCTCGCTATCTCTGTAACCTCCTCCAGCCCCTACACCCCTCCCTATCTCTGTAACCCCCTCCAGCCCCTACACCCCTCCCTATCTCTGTAACCCCCTCCAGCCCCTACACCGCTCCCAGATCTCTGTGTTCCTCCAATTCTGCCCTCTTGCCTATCCCCCGATTCCCATCGCTCCATCATCGGTGGCCGTGCCTTCAGCTGCCTGGGCCCCAAGCTCTGGAACTCCCTCCCTGAACCTCTCCGCCTCTCTCTCCTCCTTTCAGACGCTCCTTAAAACCCACCTCTTTGACCAACCCGTTGGTCGCCTGTCCCTAATATCTCCTTATGGGGCTCGGGATCAAATTCTGTTTGATTTACTCTCTTGTGAAGTGCGCTGGGACTTTACAGGGCACTATATAAATGCGATTTGTTGTTGTGGCGGCTCGAGATGTTTTCGAAGGTTTGTTGACTATGAAACGGTTTGTCTTTGGGTTACAGGGGTATTCCTGCGGTGTGCGATGGACAATCTCTTGCCGTCTCTGATTACGTTGCTTCTCTGTCTCGGTAAGTTCCTGTATTGAGAATATTCAGAACCCGTCTCCCCAGTATGTGAAAGTGGAGATGGAGCAGTGTATCGACATAAAACTTCAGCGAGTTATCGCCGAGGGATTAGCTTACGAGGAGAAATTACACAAGTACATCAGAAATAGGAGCAGGAGTCGGCCATTCGGCCCCTCGAGCCTGCTCCGCCATTTAATAAGATCATGGCTGATCCGATCATGGACTCAGCTCCACTTCCCCGCCCGCTCCCCATAACCCTTCACTCCCTTATCGCTCAAAAATCTGTCTATTGCCAACTTAAATATATTCAATGTCCCAGCCTCCACAGCTCTCTGGGGCAGAGAATTCCACAGATTTACAATTCTCTGAGAGAAGAAATTCCTCCTCATCTCAGTTTTAAATGGGTGGCCCCTTATTCTAAGACCATGCCCCCTAGTTCTAGTCTCCCCCATCAGTGGGAACATCCTCTCTGCATCCACCTTGTCAAGCCCCCTCAGTATCTTATATGTTTCAATAAGATCACCTCTCATTCTTCTAAACTCCAATGACTAGAGGCCCAACCTGCTCAACCTTTCCTCATAAGACCAACCCCCTCATTTCAGGAATCGACCGAGTGAACCTTCTCTGAACTGCCTCCAGTGGAAGTATATCCCTCCTTAAATACGGAGACCAAAACTGCACGCAGTACTCCAGGTGTGGCCTCGCCAATACCCTGTACAGTTGTAGCATAAGAACATAAGAGATTGAGTAAACAAGACCGATATTCCCAAGAGTTTAGAAGAAAGAGAGGGGGTCTCATTGAAACACACCAGATTGTGAGGGGGCTTGACAGGGTAGATGCAGGGAGGGTGTTTCCCCCCCCGGGCTGGGGAGTCTAGAACCAGGGGTCACACAGTCTCAGGATAAGGGGGCGGCCATTGAGGACTGAGATGAGGAGGAATTTCTTCACTCGGAGGGGGGTGAATCTTTGGAATTCTCTGCCCCAGAGGGCTGTGGAGACTCAGTCATTGAGTATATTCAAGGCTGAGATCGATAGATTTTTGGGCTCGAGGGATCGGGCGGGAAATTGGAGTTGAGGTCGAAGATCAGCCGTGATCTGATTGAATGGCGGAGCAGGCTCGAGGGGCCCAATGGCCGACTCCTGCTCCTAATTCTTGTTATTACATGCTTAAACAGGAGCAGGAGCAAGCCATCCCATCCCTTGATCCTGCTCCGCCATTCAATAAGGTCATGGATGATCTGTATCACACCTCCATCCACCCATCTTGGGGAGACGCTGGATAGCTGGGGTTGGGGGATATGGAGAGAGGATGGGGTTGGGGGATATGGAGAGAGGGTGGGGTTGGGGGATATGGGGAGAGGGTGGGGTTGGGGGATATTGAGAGAGGGTGGGGTTGGGGGATATGGGGAAAGGGTGGGGTTGGGGGATAGTGAGAGGGTGGGGTTGGGGGATATTGAGAGAGGGTGGGGTTGGGGGATATTGAGAGAGGGTGGGGTTGGGGGATATGGGGAGAGGGTGGGGTTGGGGGATACGGGGAGAAGGTGGGGTTGGGGGATATTGAGAGGGGGTGGGGTTGGGGGATATGGGGAGAGGGTGGGGTTGGGGAATATGGGGAGAGGGTGGGGTTGGGGGATATGGGGAGAGGGTGGGGTTGGGGGATATGGGGAGAGGGTGGGGTTGGGGGATATTGAGAGAGGGTGGGGTTGGGGGATATGGGGAGAGGGTGGGATTGGGGGATATGGGGAAAGGGTGGGGTTGGGGGATACGGGGAGAAGGTGGGGTTGGGGGATATTGAGAGGGGGTGGGGTTGGGGGATATGGGGAGAGGGTGGGGTTGGGGGATATGGGGAGAGGGTGGGGTTGGGGACACGGGGAGAGGGTGGGGTTGGGGGATACGGGGAGAGGGTGGGGTTGGGGGATACGGGGAGTGGGTGGGGTTGGGGGATACGGTGGGGTTGGGGGATATTGAGAGAGGGTGGGGTTGGGGGTTACGGTGAGAGGGTGGGGTTGGGGGATACGGGGAGTGGGTGGGGTTGGGGGTTACGGGGAGAGGGTGGGGTTGGGGGATATTGAGAGAGGGTGGGGTTGGGGGATATGGGAGAGGGTGGGGTTGGGGGATATTGAGAGAGGGTGGGGTTGGGGGATATTGAGAGAGGGTGGGGTTGGGGGATATTGAGAGAGGGTGGGGTTGGGGACACGGGGAGAGGGTGGGGTTGGGGGATACGGGGAGAGGGTGGGGTTGGGGGATACGGGGAGTGGGTGGGGTTGGGGGATACGGGGAGAGGGTGGGGTTGGGGGATATTGAGAGAGGGTGGGTTGGGGGATATTGAGAGGGTGGGTTGGGGGATATTGAGAGAGAGTGGGGTGGGGGATATTGAGAGAGGGTGGGGTTGGGGTATATGGGGAGAGGGTGGGGTTGGGGGATATGGGAGAGGGTGGGGTTGGGGGTTACGGTGAGAGGGTGGGGTTGGGGGATATGGGAGAGGGTGGGGTTGGGGGATAGGGGGAGAGGGTGGGGTTGGGGGATATGGGAGAGGATGGGGTTGGGGGTTACGGGGAGAGGGTGGGGTTGGGGGATACGGGGAGAGGCTGGGGTTGGGGGTTACGGTGTGAGGGTGGGGTTGGGGGATATGGGAGAGGGTGGGGTTGGGGGATACGGGGAGAGGGTGGGGTTGGAGGATATTGAGAGAGGGTGAGGTTGGGGGATACGGGGAGAGGGTGGGGTTGGGGGATACGGGGAGTGGGTGGGGTTGGGGGACACGGGGAGAGGGTGGGGTTGGGGGATATGGGAGAGGGTGGGGTTGGGGGTTACGGTGAGAGGGTGGGGTTGGGGGATATGGGGAAAGGGTGGGGTTGGGGGATACTGAGAGAGGGTGGGGTTGGGGGATACTGAGAGAGGGTGGGGTTGGGGGATACTGAGAGAGGGTGGGGTTGGGGGATATGGGGAGAGGGTGGGGTTGGGGGATATGGGGAAAGGGTGGGGTTGGGGGATACGGGGAGAAGGTGGGGTTGGGGGATATTGAGAGGGGGTGGGGTTGGGGGATATTGAGAGGGGGTGGGGTTGGGGGATACGGGGAGAGGGTGGGGTTGGGGGATATGGGGAGAGGGTGGGGTTGGGGGATATTGAGAGAGGGTGGGGTTGGGGGTTACGGGGAGAGGGTGGGGTTGGGGGATATGCGAGAGGGTGGGGTTGGAGGATACGGGGAGAGGGTGGGGTTGGGGGATATGGGGAGAGGGTGGGGTTGGGGGATACGGGGAGTGGGTGGGGTTGGGGATTACGGGGAGAGGGTGGGGTTGGGGGTTACGGGGAGAGGGTGGGGTTGGGAGATACGGGGAGTGGGTGGGGTTGGGGGATACGGGGAGTGGGTGGGGTTGGGGGATATTGAGAGAGGGTGGGGTTGGCGGATATGGGGAGAGGGTGGGGTTGGGGGATATGGGGAGAGGGTGGGGTTGGGGGATACGGGGAGAGGGTGGGGTTGGGGGATACTGAGAGAGGGTGGGGTTGGGGGATACTGAGAGAGTGTGGGGTTGGGGGTTACGGGGAGAGGGTGGGGTTGGCGGATATGGGAGAGGTTGGGATTGGGGTATACGGGGAGTGGGTGGGGTTGGGGGTTACGGGGAGAGGGTGGGGTTAGGGGATATGAGGAGAGGGTGGGGTTGGGGGTTACGGGGAGAGGGTGGGGTTGGGGGACACGGGGAGAGGGTGGGGGTGGGGGATACGGGGAGAGGGTGGGGTTGGGGGACACGGGGAGAGGGTGGGGGTGGGGGACACGGGGAGAGGGTGGGGTTGGGGGATACGGGGAGAGGGTGGGGTTGGGGGATACGGGGAGAGGGTGGGGTTGGGGGACACGGGGAGAGGGTGGGGTTGGGGGATACGGGGAGTGGGTGGGGTTGGGAGATACGGGGAGAGGGTGGGGTTGGGAGATACGGGGAGTGGGTGGGGTTGGGGGATACGGGGAGAGGGTGGGGTTGGGGGATACGGGGAGTGGGTGAGGTTGGGGGATACGGGGAGAGGGTGGGGTTGGGGGATACGGGGAGAGGGTGGGGTTGGGGGATACAGGGAGAGGGTGGGGTTGGGGGATACGGGGAGTGGGTGGGGTTGGGGGATACGGGGAGTGGGTGGGGTTGGGGGATATTGAGAGAGGGTGGGGTTGGCGGATATGGGGAGAGGGTGGGGTTGGGGGATATGGGGAGAGGGTGGGGTTGGGGGATACGGGGAGAGGGTGGGTTTGGGGGATACTGAGAGAGGGTGGGGTTGGGGGATACTGAGAGAGTGTGGGGTTGGGGGTTACGGGGAGAGGGTGGGGTTGGCGGATATGGGAGAGGTTGGGATTGGGGTATACGGGGAGTGGGTGGGGTTGGGGGTTACGGGGAGAGGGTGGGGTTAGGGGATATGAGGAGAGGGTGGGGTTGGGGGTTACGGGGAGAGGGTGGGGTTGGGGGATATGGGGAGAGGGTGGGGTTGGGGGATACGGGGAGAGGGTGGGGTTGGGGGTTACGGGGAGAGGGTGGGGTTGGGAGATATGGGGAGAGGGTGGGGTTGGGAGATACGGGGAGTGGGTGGGGTTGGGGGACACGGGGAGAGGGTGGGGTTGGGGGTTACGGGGAGAAGGTGGGGTTGGGGGATACGGGGAGAGGGTGGGGTTGGGGGATACGGGGAGTGGGTGAGGTTGGGGGATACGGGGAGAGGGTGGGGTTGGGGGATACGGGGAGAGGGTGGGGTTGGGGGATATTGAGAGAGGGTGGGGTTGGGGGATACGGGGAGAGGGTGGGGTTGGGGGATATTGAGAGAGGGTGGGGTTGGGGGTTACGGGGAGAGGGTGGGGTTGGGGGATAGTGAGAGAGGGTGGGGTTGGGGGATACGGGGAGAAGGTGGGGTTGGGGGATACGGGGAGAGGGTGGGGTTGGGGGATACGGGGAGAGGGTGGGGTTGGGGGATACGGGGAGAGGGTGGGGTTGGGGGATACGGGGAGTGGGTGGGGTTGGGGGATATGGGGAGAGGGTGGGGTTGGGGGATACGGGGAGAGGGTGGGGTTGGGGGATACGGGGAGAAGGTGGGGAGCCCCAGGTCTAACGGCCCCTCCCCGTGTCCGACACGCCCTCTGTTCTCAGGGAGCGACACACAGCCGGCCCGAAGTGAGAGTCCAAACACTGCCCCTTGGGTTAACGTGCCGTTGCCTTCCCTTGTGTTGCAGAGAATGTTCCGGGCTCCTCCGTCGTGGTGCAGTGGCCCCCCAGAGTGCGGGCTCCGAGCGGTGGCAATGTGACCTTACCCTGCGAGCTGCGGCCGGCCGACCATCGGTTCGAGGTCATCTACACGTACTGGTCTGTGGGCGGGGGCCGCAGGGAGGAACACATCATCTTCCCGGACTCCCGAGACTCGGAGTACTGGGGTCGGGTGTCGCTGGTGGACGGGAAGAGCGGCTTGGACCTGTCCCTGCGTATCCAACGTCTCCGACCCAACGATTCCAACATCTACCACTGCCTGGCATCCACCTATGCGCAAGGGAACCACATCTCCCTCTGGGGCAACGGGACGACACTCATCGTGTCCGGTAAGTGGGCTCTGAATACAAACGCAAAAGAGACAGAAACGTGCTGGAAATACTCAGCGGGTCCAGGGCAGCATCTGCGGAGAGAGTAATCGAGATCATGGCCCAGAAATCCCAACATTGCTGGGTGCGGACGGAGTGTGTACGGACCCAGGAAAGCATGGCAAAAGCCGGTTTTCAGCACACAACGCGCGTTCTCACCCCTCTCTGGGTAAAGAAGTTTCTCCTGAATTCCCCATTGGATTTATTAGTGACTGTCGTATATTGATGGCCCCTAGTTCTGATCTCCTCCACAAGTGGGAACATCTTCTCTACGTGTACCCTATCGAACCCTTTCATAATCTACACACCTCCATCAGTTCACCCCTCAGCCTTCTCTTCTCTAGAGAAATGAGCCCCAGCCTTTCCTGATAGTTATAACCTCTCAGTTCTGGGATCACCCTCGTAAATCTCATACCAAAGATAATATCAGACTACATTGTCCAATTTAGATTAGATTCCAGCCTGTAACTCACTCCCGGGTATCTGTTATTCTACATGTAAACCTCCCGAACCCCTCGATTAGATTCAAGCCTGTAACTCACTCCCGGGTATCTGTTATTATATATATAAACCCCCCGAACCCCTCGATTAGATTCCAGCCTGTAACTCACTCCCGGGTATCTGTTATTGTATATATAAACCCCCCGAACCCCTCGATTAGATTCCAGCCTGTAACTCACTCCCGGGTATCTGTTATTCTATATATAAACTCCCCGAACCCCTCGATTAGATTCCAGCCTGTAACTCACTCCCGGGTATCTGTTATTCTATATATAAACCCCCGAACCCCTCGATTAGATTCCAGCCTGTAACTCACTCCCGGGTTTCTGTTATTCGATATATAAACCCCTCGATTAGATTCCAGCCTGTAACTCACTCCCGGGTATCTGTTATTCTACATGTAAACCTCCCGAACCCCTCGATTAGATTCCAGCCTGTAACTCACTCCCGGGTATCTGTTATTCTATATATAAACCCCCGAACCCCTCGATTAGATTCCAGCCTGTAACTCACTCCCGGGTATCTGTTATTCTATATATAAACCCCCGAACCCCTCGATTAGATTCCAGCCTGTAACTCACTCCCGGGTATCTGTTATTCTACATGTAAACCTCCCGAACCCCTCGATTAGATTCAAGCCTGTAACTCACTCCCAGGTATCTGTTATTTTATATTTAAACCCCCCGAACCCCTCAATTAGATTCCAGCCTGTAACTCACTCCCGGGTATCCGTTATTCTATATATAAACCCCCGAACTCCTCGATTAGATTCCAGCCTGTAACTCACTCCCAGGTATCTGTTATTCTACATATAAACCTCCCGAACCCCTCGATTAGATTCCAGCCTGTAACTCACTCCCGGGTATCTGTTATTTTATACATAAACCCCCGAACTTCTCGATTAGATTCCAGCCTGTAACTCACTCCCGGGTATCCGTTATTCTATATTTAAACCCCCCGAACCCCTCAATTAGATTCCAGCCTGTAACTCACTCCCGGGTATCAGTTATTCTATATATAAACCCTCCGAACCCCTCGATTAGATTCCAGTATGTAACTCACTCCCGGGTATCTGTTATTCTATATATAAACCCCCCGAACCACTCGATTAGATTCCAGCCTGTAACTCACTCCCGGGTATCTGTTATTCTATATATAAACCCCCCAAACCCCTCGATTAGATTCCAGCCTGTAACTCATTCCCGGGTATCTGTTATTGTATATAAACCCCCCGAACCCCTCGATTAGATTCCAGCCTGTAACTCACTCTCGGGTATCTGTTATTTTATATATAAACCCCCGAACCCCTCGATTAGATTCCAGCCTGTAACTCACTCCCGGCTATCTGTTATTCTATATATAAACCCCCCGAATCCCTCGATTAGATTCCAGCCTGTAACTCACTCCCGGGTATCTGTTATTCTATATATAAACCCCCCGAACCCCTCGATTCGATTCCAGCCTGTAACTCACTCCCGGGTATCTGTTATTCTATATATAAACCCCCCGAACCCCTCGATTAGATTCCAGCCTGTAACTCACTCCCGGGTATCTGTTATTCTATATATAAATCCCCCGAACCCCCCGATTAGATTCCAGCCTGTAACTCACTCCCGGCTATCTGTTATTCTATATATAAACCCCCCAATCCCTCGATTAGATTCCAGCCTGTAACTCACTCCCGGGTATCTGTTATTCTATATATAAACCCCCCGAACCCCTCGATTAGATTCCAGCCTGTAACTCATTCCCGGGTATCTGTTATTCTATATATAAACCCCCCGAACCGCTCGATTAGATTCCAGCCTGTAACTCACTCCCGGGTATCTGTTATTCTGTATATAAACCCCTGAACCCCTCGATTAGATTCCAGCCTGTACCTCACTCCCGGGTATCTGTTATTCTATATATAAACCCCCCGAACCGCTCGATTAGATTCCAGCCTGTAACTCACTCCCGGGTATCTGTTATTCTATATATAAACCCCCCGATTAGATTCCAGCCTGTAACTCACTCCCGGGTACCTGTTATTTTATATATAAACCCCCCGAACCCCTCGATTAGATTCCAGCCTGTAACTCACTCCCGGGTACCTGTTATTTTATATATAAACCCCTGAACTCCCGGGTATCTGTTATTCAATATCTCTTCATTCTCTCCCTTCAGCTCCAGACCCTCCCAAGGAACTGGTGGCTCTCTATATCCTCTTGCTGCTGAAGACGTTTGTGCTCCTTGTGTTCGGGGTATGGTATCGGATCACAAAGTCGAGAGCTGAACAGATTCTCTGAAGACTCTCTTCACGTAACAGCGAAGCCTTTGGGCCACACTTCTCTGCCCCCCCGCTCACCCTATTTGTCTCGCACATGCAAGTGGTTTTGGCCCTGGTGGTTTCGAATCTCCCCACTTGCAATAGTTCGACACACCGGAATTACAGTGGTGAACAATAATATACAGTAATAGACAGATCTTTCGCTCTGAATCATCACAATGCTTCTATTCAAGTTAAAGCACACACCTGCACCCAGTAAAACACACCCTACTGGTGTAAAGCAAACAAACGCAGTACAACACACAGTTGGGCCCGTCTGAACAGGTCCCGAACGCAAAGTACCCACGTCTAAAACCCTCTGCTCTGATCAATAGAGCACCGCCGAATCTGTCGAACAGAATTGTGCGTACGCTTACAATCCGTGCAAATATCTCCCCACTAAACCCCTAAGGCTTTGGTTAGACACACGACACCCCTTCTTAAAGATGTGTGGGTTGTGATAAACGCTCACCAATTACCCCTCTGGTTTACTCACTGCTTCTCCCAATGAGCTGTATCTTCTGGTTCAGTATCATAGAAACATAGAAACATAGACAATAGGTGCAGGAGTAGGCCATTCGGCCCTTCGAGCCTGCACCACCATTCAATATGATCACGGCTGATCATTCACCTCAGTACCCCATTCCTGCTTTCTCCCCATACCCCTTGATCCCTTTAGCCGTAAGGGCCACATCTAACTCCCTTTTGAAGATATCTAACGAACTGGCCTCAACAACTCTCTGCGGTAGAGAATTCCACAGGTTCACAATTCTCTGAGTGAAGAAGTTTCTCCTCAACTTGGTCCTAAATGGCTTGCCCCTTATCCTTAGACTGTGACCCCTGGTTCTGGACTTCCCCAACATCGGGAACATTCTTCCTGCATCTAACCTGTCCAGTCCCGTCAGAATTTTATACGTTTCTATGAGATCCCCTCTCATTCTTCTCAATTCCAGTGAATATAAGCCCAGTCGATCCAGTCTTTCTTCATATGTCAGTCCTGCCATCCCGGGAATCAGTCTGGTGAACCTTCGCTGCACTCCCTCAATAGCAAGAATGTCCTTCCTCAGATTAGGAGACCAAAACTGTACACAATATTCCAGGTGTGGTCTCACCAAGGCCCTGTACAACTGCAGTGAGACCTCCCTGCTCCTATACTCAAATCCCCTCGCTACCAATCTGTGGTATTCCAGTCCAGTGTCAAGGTCAGCTATCCTGTCGAAATATCGCGGCTCTCTTTGCTCATAGATGGTGGAGTCTTCTCTCTGTCCCAGGCGCAGTGCTCGGTCTTTGAGTGCATTGAACGAAGCAAGCAAGCGCAGAAGAGGAGAGAGAGAGAGAGATGGCAGCCAAAACTGCCGCTGTTATACCTGCAGAAACACTTCCTCTCACGCCAATAGTTAGTCCTTTGCCTCATGCAATACAACTGGATGAGCAAAAAAAAACCACCTCTTTGGGTGACTTCTTTATCAACTGGCCTGTTCCTGGGTGGTTGAAAAACTTCCTTAGTGTCTAGAGCACCGACCAATCGTCCTGATCGCTCACTGATGGGTTCTCGTTACATGACAAAGGGCCCTCCCCACTCATCAACCATCTTCCTGCCATTGGTTCATTCCTGCCCACCTGATGTGTATTCCCGTGGAACATGTTTGCACCTGTCCCAAGTCCTGCTGTCTGACCCCTTCGGCAGTCAACATCATCATCGGCAGTCCCTCGGAATCGCTTCCACTCCCAAAGTGAGTTCTCTGGTGGCTGAACAGTCCAATACGAGAGCCACAGTCCCTGTCACAGGTGGGACAGACAGTGGTTGAGGGAAGGGGAGGGTGGGACTGGTTTGCCGCACGCTCCTTCCGCTGCCTGCGCTTGGTTTCTGCACGCTCTCGGCGACGAGACTCGAGGTGCTCAGCGCCCTCCCGGATGCACTCCCTCCACTTAGGGCGGACTGGTCTTTGGCCCAGGGACTCCCAGGTGTCGGTGGGGGATGTTGCACTTTATCAGGGAGGCTTTGAGGGTGGTCCCTTGTAACGTTTCCTCTGCCCACCTTTGGCTCGTTTGCCCGTGAAGGAGTTCCGAGTAGAGCGCTCGCTTTGGGGAGTCTCGTGTCTGGGACAATGCGGACAATGTGGCCCTGCCCAGCGGAGCTGGTCGAGTGTGGTCAGTGCTTCGATGCTGGGGATGTTGGCCTGGTCGAGGACGCTAACGTTGGTGCGTCTGTCCTCCCGGGGGATTTGCAGGATCTTGCGGAGACATCGTTGGTGGTATTTCTCCAGTTTCTTCTGCAGTAACAGCAAAGTTAAAAACAATGTCCAAAACTTGGAAGTCCAAAGTTTTATGGTTTTGCTGTCGATGTTTTCGCTGAAGCCTTGCACACACATGTGGAATTGTTGAACAAAACAGAACGTGGGACTGAATGGACTGGGTAAAATCTTCACTGGTGGAGATTCCCACCATCGTGCTGACCTGCGATACAACTGCGGAAGATTTCTACGTCTCCTGAATCAAAAGAACAGTACTTGCATTTCTATATCGCCTTTCACTCCCTCAGGACCTCCCAAAGCGCCTCACAGCCAACGAAGGGCTTTTTTTGAAGTGCGCTCGCTGTTGTAATGTGGGAAACGCCAATTTGCGCATAGCAAGCTCCCACACACAGCGATATGATAATGACCCAGATCGTCTGTTTTTAGTGATGTTGGTTGAGGGATAAATATTGGCCCCAGGACACCGGGGAGAACTCCCCCTGCTCTTCTTCCAAATAGTGGCCGTGGGATCTTTTACATCCACCCGAGTGGGCAGACGGGGCCTCGGTTTAACGTCTCATCAGACAGTGCGGCGCTCCCTCAGTACTGCCCCTCCGACAGTGCGGCGCTCCCTCAGTACTGCCCCTCCGACAGTGTGGCAGTCCCTCAGTACTGCCCCTCCGACAGTGCGGCACTCCCTACAGTACTGCCCCTCCGACAGTACAGCACTCCCTCAGTACTGCCCCTCCAACAGTGCGGCACTCCCTCAGTACTGCCCCTCCGACAGTGTGGCAGTCCCTCAGTACTGCCCCTCCGACAGTGCGGCACTCCCTCAGTACTGCCCCTCCGACAGTACGGCACTCCCTCAGTACTGCCCCTCCGACAGTACGGCACTCCCTCAGTACTGCCCCTCCAACAGTGCAGCGCTGCCGCAGTGCTGCCCCTCCGACAGTACGGCACTCCCTCAGTACTGCCCCTCCGACAGTACGGCACTCTCTCAGTACTGCCCCTCCAACAGTGCGGCACTCCCTCAGTACTGCCCCTCCGACAGTACGGCACTCCCTCAGTACTGCCCCTCCGACAGTACGGCACTCTCTCAGTACTGCCCCTCCGACAGTGCGGCACTCCCTCAGTACCGCCCCTCCGACAGTGTGGGGCTCCCTCAGTACTGCCCCTCCAACAGTGCAGCGCTGCCGCAGTGCTGCCCCTCCGACAGTACGGCACTCCCTCAGTACTGCCCCTCCGACAGTACGGCACTCTCTCAGTACTGCCCCTCCAACAGTGCGGCACTCCCTCAGTACTGCCCCTCCGACAGTACGGCACTCCCTCAGTACTGCCCCTCCGACAGTACGGCACTCTCTCAGTACTGCCCCTCCGACAGTGCGGCACTCCCTCAGTACTGCCCCTCCAACAGTGCAGCGCTGCCGCAGTGCTGCCCCTCCGACAGTACGGCACTCCCTCAGTACTGCCCCTCCGACAGTACGGCACTCTCTCAGTACTGCCCCTCCAACAGTGCGGCACTCCCTCAGTACTGCCCCTCCGACAGTACGGCACTCCCTCAGTACTGCCCCTCCGACAGTACGGCACTCTCTCAGTACTGCCCCTCCGACAGTACGGCACTCCCTCAGTACTGCCCCTCCAACAGTGCAGCGCTGCCGCAGTGCTGCCCCTCCGACAGTACGGCACTCCCTCAGTACTGCCCCTCCGACAGTACGGCACTCTCTCAGTACTGCCCCTCCAACAGTGCGGCACTCCCTCAGTACTGCCCCTCCGACAGTACGGCACTCCCTCAGTACTGCCCCTCCGACAGTACGGCACTCTCTCAGTACTGCCCCTCCGACAGTGCGGCACTCCCTCAGTACCGCCCCTCCGACAGTGTGGGGCTCCCTCAGTACCGCCCCTCCGACAGTGCGGGGCTCCCTCAGTACTGCCCCTCCGACAGTGCGGTGCTCCCTCAGTACTGCCCCTCCGACAGTACGGCGCTCCCTCAGTACTGCCCCTCCGACAGTGCGGGGCTCCCTCAGTACCGCCCCTCCGACAGTGCGGCGCTCCCTCAGTACTGCCCCTCCGACAGTGTGGGGCTCCCTCAGTACTGCCCCTCCGACAGTACGGTGCTCCCTCAGTACCGCCCCTCCGACAGTGCGGCTCTCCCTCAGTACTGCCCCTCCGACAGTACGGCGCTCCCTCAGTACCGCCCCTCCGACAGTGCGGCTCTCCCTCAGTACTGCCCCTCCGACAGTACGGCACTCCCTCAGTACCGCCCCTCCGACAGTGCGGCGCTCCCTCAGTACCGCCCCTCCGACAGTGCGGCGCTCCCTTGTAAATTCCTGGATTCTTTTACCTCAATCTGGTTCAGTAAAATTACTGAGTCGAATACCTCTTGTGCTTTGAACAAAGCAGTCTTTATTACCGGCCAGTAAGACCTATCAGACAGAAGATATACTCTCTGGATAGAGCGTACACATTCCCTACGGATAGGTGAAGTTACATCGTAAAGCGTTAACAGTTATACAGTTTTGAAATCAGATAACAAAATACAAATGGATTGACAGTCTAACTCAGCCACTCATTCGTCAATCTATATGAGATGTTCTTCTTGAAAGCTCAAGTGTTGCCTCTAAATGTTCCAATCTAATGGTGTGACTATTAACTGAGACCTTGCAATTCTGCAGATTTATTTCATGTTACAATTAGATGTTATTGGCAGGATTAGTGACTTGAAACCTTGAGACAGACTGTTAGCTATGCTGATGTTGCACTATTTGCAATCTGACATTCTCCCAGCTATTCTTCCATGGCTTATACATTTTCATATATCCCGTTTACTTTACTGTCCTTAATTCCATATATTCCGTTCAGATATCCACACCCTCAGTACTGCCCCTCCGACAGTGCGGCGCTCCCTCAGTACTGCCCCTCCGACAGTGCGGCACTCCCTCAGTACTGCCCCTCCGACAGTGCGGCGCTCCCTCAGTACTGCCCCTCCGACAGTGCGGCGCTCCCTCAGTACTGCCCCTCCGACAGTGCGGCGCTCCCTCAGTACCGCCCCTCCGACAGTGCGGCGCTCCCTCAGTACCGCCCCTCCGACTGTGCGGCGCTCCCTCAGTACCGCCCCTCCGACAGTGCGGTGCTCCCTCAGTACTGCCCCTCCGACAGTGCGGCGCTCCCTCAGTACCGCCCCTCCGACAGTGCGGCGCTCCCTCAGTACTGCCCCTCCGACAGTGCGGCACTCCCTCAGTACCGCCCCTCCGACAGTGCGGCGCTCCCTCAGTACTGCCCCTCCGACAGTGCGGCACTCCCTCAGTACCGCCCCTCCGACAGTGCGGCGCTCCCTCAGTACTGCCCCTCTGACAGTGCGGCACTCCCTCAGTACTGCCCCTCCGGCAGTGCGGCGCTCCCTCAGTACTGCCCCTCCGACAGTGCGGCACTCCCTCAGTACTGCCCTTCCGACAGTGCGGCGCTCCCTCAGTACCGCCCCTCCGACAGTGCGGCGCTCCCTCAGTACCGCCCCTCCGACAGTGCAGCACTCCCTCAGTACCGCCCCTCCGACAGTGCGGCGCTCCCTCAGTACCGCCCCTCCGACAGTGCGGCACTCCCTCAGTACTGCCCCTCCGGCAGTGCGGCACTCCCTCAGTACTGCCCCTCCGGCAGTGCGGCACTCCCTCAGTACCGCCCCTCCGGCAGTGCGGCACTCCCTCAGTACCGCCCCTCCGACAGTGCGGCACTCCCTCAGTACCGCCCCTCCGGCAGTGCGGCACTCCCTCAGTACTGCCCCTCCGGCAGTGCGGCACTCCCTCAGTACCGCCCCTCCGGCAGTGCGGCACTCCCTCAGTACTGCCCCTCCGGCAGTGCGGCACTCCCTCAGTACTGCCCCTCCGACAGTGCGGCACTCCCTCAGTACCGCCCCTCCGGCAGTGCGGCACTCCCTCAGTACTGCCCCTCCGGCAGTGCGGCACTCCCTCAGTACTGCCCCTCCGGCAGTGCGGCACTCCCTCAGTACCGCCCCTCCGGCAGTGCGGCACTCCCTCAGTACTGACACTGGGCGTGTCGGCCTGGATTAAGGGGCTTGAGCTGAACGTTGAAGGAATGCCGTCTTTGATGCTGAAAACTGAAATGGCGAAGCAAGATTGATGGTTGGCAGTTGCCAACTGCGATTCCAGGAGCTTTAGTCACATGACCTCCTGCCTTTAACTGCCCCGCCCTGCACAATGCTATTGGTCGCCCGACATGTCAGTCATCGTGATTCTGTGCCGTCCCAGGGCCAATCGGGGGTCGAATTGCCTCTTCGTCAACCGGATTCATTGATTATTGACTGCCACTGGAAAGAGTTTCTCCTGACTAACACTGTGCAGACCCCTCAGTGTTCCGAACACCTCGATCAAATCTCCCCTTAACCTTCTCTGCTCCAAGGAGAACAAACCTCAGCTTCTCCAGTCTCTCCAGGTCACTGCAGTCGCTCAACTATTTCAGTATAACATGAGATCAAGTGCCTCCTTTAGGCAGGGGCATCAGAACCAACAAACTTCAGATGAAACTTTGACAGTAACATACATCAAATTAAGATTCTGTTGCCGGGGGTGATGACGCACTCCAGTCCCTCCGGCACCCACCTCTCGCGGAAGGCCGCGAGCGTACCGGTGGACACCGCGTGCTCCCATCTCCAGGGATACCCTGGCGCGGACGTAACCGCGGAAGAGGGGCAGGCAGTCGGGTGCTGAACGACCCCCCCCGCTCGACCGCCCGCTGCCTGGACCGGCTGATGGACCACCTTGGCCGTGCCCCAGGAACTGAATGCCCTCATCCCCGGGACCATTCTGGTCAATTTCTGTTATGTCATGATGTATGTATCGTCCCAGTACCTTAAATGTAATGTAAGTACTATGCCACACCACAGAGGGCGCTGCGGTGGGAAACCCTGGTAGTACCTGTAACAAGGACTATATAAGGCTGACCACCACACCTGGGAGGCACTCTGGAGCTGAACAATAAAGGACGCAGGTCACAGCAGTTAGACTTACACCAGACCGTGTGGAGTCAGTGATTTGTGTGCGACATACACCACAATCTCCTCCTTAACCTTCTCTGCTCTCAGGAGAACAACCCTTCTCCAGTCTCTCCCCGTCACTGGTGTCTCTCATCCCCGCTGTGACATATGTCCCGGTGAGGTGGGAGTGGCTTAGCCAGTCACGTGATGGTCACAAGGCTCAATAAAACCCCGGTCCAGTTGGGTTCGGGGGATCCACGATGGGGCAGGTGGTTGTGAGCCCGGTGGATGAACTGGTAATGTACAGTGTGATTGTTAAACCTTTGTTAATAAACTAATTATACCTTAACAGCGGTGTGTCGCTATGAATTCTCAAGCAAAGAACCCATGAAGCAAATGCATTCCACCTGGGACCGTTCTGGTCAACCTCCTCCGCCACTCTCTCGAAGACCTTGGCATCCTTCGTACAATGTGTCGCCCAGAATTGGAAACATTACTTCAGCTGGAGCCTGGCAAGAGATTTATCAAGGCGGATCGCAACTCGCGTGCTTGTGCACTCTATTAATAAAGCCCAGTTTATCGTATACTCTTTTATTGAACTGCTTTCTCAACTTCTCCTGATACCTTCAAAGATTTTTGTGTGTACATTCCCAGGACTCTCTGTTCCTGCACATGCTCTAATGTTACATCGCGTGTACAGGCCCAGACACAGGCCACTGGGCCCCACCGCTCCGTGCCGGGGTTTATGTCCCACCGCTCCATGCCGGGGTTTATGTCCCCCCGCTCCGTGCCGGGGTTTATGTCCCACCGCTCCGTGCCGGGGTTTATGTCCCACCGCTCCGTGCCGGGGTTTATGTCCCACCGCTCCGTGCCGGGGTTTATGCCCCACCGCTCCGTGCCGGGGTTTATGTCCCACACCAGCACCTCCCTCCCCTCTCCATCTCACCCCATCACCATATCCTTCTATTCCTTTCTCCCTCATGTGTTTATCCAGCTTCCCCTTAAATGTATCTCTGCTCCTCGCCTCGACCCCTCCCTGTGGGAGCGAGTCCCACATTCTCACCCCTCTCTGGGTAAAGAAGTTTCTCCTGAATTCCCCATTGGATTTATTAGTGACTGTCGTATATTGATGGCCCCTAGTTCTGGTCTCCCCCACAAGTGGGAACATCTTCTCTACGTGTACCCTATCGAACCCTTTCATAATCTACACACCTCCATCAGCTCACCCCTCAGCCTTCTCTTCTCCAGAGAAATGAGCCCAAGCCTTTCCTGATAGTTATAACCTCTCAGTTCTGGGATTGCCCTCGTAAATCTCAGACGAGATCAGGAAGATTACATTGCTCAGCGAGGGCAATGAACCCTCTTGTGTGTGTGTGTGTGTATGTGTGTGAGTGAATTGTTAGACCGGTCCTCTGCACAAACCACTGCTCTCGGAGATGGAGAAAGCTGGGATAATTCCCAATGCCATGAGCCCTGCACTGCCTCCTCGATTAGATTCCAGCCTGTAACTCACTCCCGGGTATCTGTTATTCTATATATAAACCCCCCCGAACCCCTCGATTAGATTCCAGCCTGTAACTCACTCCCGAGTATCTGTTATTCTATATATAAACCCCCCGAACCCTTCGATTAGATTCCAGCCTGTAACTCACTCCCGGGTATCTGTTATTCTAAATATAAACCCTCCGAACCCCTCGATTAGATTCCAGCCTGTAACACACTCCCGGGTATCTGTTATTTTATATATAAACCCCTGAACTCCCGGGTATCTGTGATTCAATATCTCTTCATTCTCTCCCTTCAGCTCCAGACCCTCCCAAGGATCTGTTGGCTCTCTATATCCTCTTGCTGCTGATGACGTTTGTGCTCCTAGTGTTTGGGGCATGGTATTGGATCACTAAGTCGAGAGCTGAACACAATCACTGAACTCTCTCGTCACGTAACAGCGAAGCCTGTGGGCGCGCTCCATCCCTCTCCCCCCCGCCTCCTCTCAGCGTATTTGTCTCACACACGTGTGGAATTGTTGAACAAAACAGAGCGTGGGACTGAATGGACTGGGTAAAATCTTCACTGGTGGAGATTCCCGCCATGGTGCTGAGCTGCGATACAACTCCTGCGTCAAAGGAACTGTTGTTGCATTACTCTATCGCCTACCACTCCCTCAGGACCTCCCGAAGCGCCTCACAGCCAACAAAGGACCTTTTTTTTGGAGTGCGCTCGCTGTTGTAATGTGGGAAACGCGGCAGCTCAATCTGCGCACAGCAAGATCCCACACACAGCGATGTGATAATGACCCGGATCATCAGTGATTCTATATATAAATCCTCCCGCATCCCTCCAGAGTCATTCAGCCATATTCCAGTCTGTTATTTTGTTAACGTGTGCCGCAGTAATTGTTGTGTAGTATTTAAAATAAATACTTGCTGCCCGGTCTGTGTTCGAAGATTCACGTGGTCTTTATTCGCACCGGTGGGGAGACCGCCTGCTCTCTCTTGTCTGTAGCCAAGCTTCTCCGACATTGCAAAGTTCCAGGCAATCTTTTATACGCTTAATGACGCACATCGGCCTCTTTGCAAATTCCACTCCGCTGTTTAATTGGCCCAATAGAAGCAAGTGTCTACTTTAAAATAGTTGAAGAGCTGTTGCATTGAGTGCCTTTGTCCCCATCATCATCGGCGCTCCCTCGTATTGAGGATGACTTGCTTCTTTGCCAAAAAGAGACAAGTTCGGAGGTGCTTCAAAGACAAACCGAATAATATTCCAGGTCCCGAACTCATCATCAGAGGCAGTCCCTCGGAGTCGAGGAAGACTTGCCTCCACTCTTAACACGAGTCCTTACATGGCTGAACAGTCCAATACGGGAGCTACATTCCCTGTCACAGGTGGGACAGACAGTGGTTGAGGGAAGGGGAGGGTGGGACAGGTTTGCCGCACGCTCCTTCCGCTGCCTGCGCTTGGTTTCTGCACGCTCTCGGCGACGAGACTCGAGGTGCTCAGCGCCCTCCCGGATGCACTTCCTCCACTTAGGGCGGACTGGTCTTTGGGCCCAGGGACTCCCAGGTATTGGTGGGGATGTTGCACTTTATCAGGGAGGCTTTGAGGGTGGTCCCTTGTAACGTTTCCTCTGCCCACCTTTGGCTCGTTTGCCCGTGAAGGAGTTCAGAGTAGAGCGCTCGCTTTGGGGAGTCTCGTGTCTGGGGACATGTGGACAATGTGGCCCTGCCCAGCGGAGCTGGTCGAGTGTGGTCAGTGCTTCAATGCCGGGGATGTTGGCCTGGTCGAGGACGCTAACGTTGGTGCGTCTGTCCTCCCGGGGGATTTGCAGGATCTTGTGGAGACATCGTTGGTGGTATTTCTCCAGCGACTTGAGGTGTCTGCTGTACATGGTCCATGTCTCTGAGCCATACAGGAGGGAGGGTATCACTACAGCCCTGTAGACCATGAGCTTGGTGGTGGATTTGAGGGCCTGGTCTTCGAACACTCTTATCCTCAGGCAGCTGATGTGCAACGGCCCCACGTTAAATAATCCAGACAGCTTCTTCCTTCAGACATGTCGTTCGGGATGGGGCCTCCTCTTGGGACTGCTCCAGGGCCTGGTCAAGGCGGCCATTAACCGGTCCAGGCAGCTCGCATTCCTTCAAACATGTCGTTCTGGATCTGGAATATCTGGGGTTGGGCTGTGAGGGAGTTTGGTGGTGGGCTGTGAGGGAGTTTGGGGGTCTGGGGTTGGGGGAGTTTGGGGGTCTGGGTGTAAGATTGCAAAATTCATGGAATGACCCCCCCCCCATTGTTTGGACTCATTGAAAAGGAAATTTGATTTGGGACCATCAAGCAGAAAGTTTGGGATCCTAAAATGCATGTGGAGGAAACTATGAGTTTTAACCAAGTTTGGGATTTTAAAAGGCATATTGGGTCCGTGTGGCAAAGGGCTGCAAAGCAGAGGGGCAACTAGCCTGTATAGAAGCCAGTCTTTGGGTATTGAAGCTATCTGGAGTATTGGAGCTAAACAAATTGACTGGAGAATTGTGTAAACTCGAAAACCCTTCTCCCCAGGAGACATTAACATCGCAACAATCGACCCAGGGATAGCCAGCCATCGCTCTAAGCATGAAGCCCATCCAGTGCATGCATAATGTTAATGGCCCATCCAGCCCACATGAAAAACCCAGGCCTGGGCAGACAACGTAAATACCAAATCTCGACTTCCCAAATCGAACACGAATTCAACCGATCAGCACATCCGAAACGAGTTATCATTAACGAGCCCGCCAAAATATGACAAAGAACTATGAAGCCCGCCAAAATTAAGACAAAGAATCGGGGTTGATTTGGCGCACAGATTAGAACGACTCCCAAAGTGTAACTGGGGCCCTGTTTTACGGTTTAATGAGCTTTCCCGAGAGCCTGCTACACAGATTTCTACGCAGCTCTCTGAGCACCAACATCTCCAGCCTCGACGACACTCCTGAGCCATGCTACTCTGCCACCGAAGAAGAAGGAAGAATATCATCAGGGCAGAGAAAGCAGTTCCCAGTAACTTCCGACATCATCATCGCGGCAGCAACTGACCACAGCGAACGTAGTATCATCGAACTACCGCAATCGACAAATTTCAAGAACAAAACTCAAGAAGAAACCGAAGATTCGAAAGTTACCACTCTACAATCCCAGCTACCAACAGGTGAAACATTACCTAAAAGAACTTTAAAACCTACTGCTGACGGAAGAAAGTGGGTACTCACCCCACAAGTCCAATATGCGCCCTACTGCATCAGCGGACACCACCCAACTGAAGACGACGCAGTCAGAAGTCTTCCACGACTTTCGGGGTACGGCAAGTAGAACCTACAGAGCCCAGCGAACCACGAACCATCGCTAACGGACAATAAGAGGATTGGTGAGCATTATCCCTGTTTGCTCTGGAGTTTAACCCAGTCAGAGTTAGGCATTGGGAGGCGGGAGGTGTATTATTTTCTGTATCCCCTTTTGAACGTGTGATAAAGTGTTCCTTATTCTAGTGATTGTGTGTTTTGACATTGTATTTTCTTTTCCTTAATAAAATCGAAGTTTCTTGCACCAAAACCAGTTGTCTACTGCACTTTGTCACATCCCCAAATAAACCCAAAGTCTGGAACCCAGGGAGTGGGAGCGATTCGAACCACTCAGAAGGTCAGAGGTGAACCTGACCCCGCGATCACCCCGAGAGGGCGTGGGGGAGTTTGGGGGTCTGGGTGTGAGGGAGCTTGGGTGTGAGGGAGCTTGGGGGTGAGGGAGCTTGGGGGTGAGGGAGCTTGGGGGTGAGGGAGTTTGGGGATGAGGGAGTTTGAGGTCCGGTGTGAGGGAGTTTGGGTGTGAGTGAGTTTGGGTGTGAGTGAGTTTGGAGGATGAGGGAATTTGAAGGTCTGGGCATGAGGGAGTTTGGGGGGGGTGAGGGAGTTTGGGGGGGTGAGGGAGTTTGAGGTCCGGTGTGAGGGAGTTTGGGGGTGAGGGAGTTTGAAGGTCTGGGCGTGAGTGAGTTTGGGGGGGTGAGGGAGTTTGGGGGGGTGAGGGAGTTTGGGGATGAGGGAGTTTGAGGTCCGGTGTGAGGGAGTTTGGGTGTGAGGGATTTTGAAGGTCTGGGTGTGAGTGAGTTTGGGGGTGAGGGAGTTTGAAGGTCTGGGCGTGAGTGAGTTTGGGGGGGTGAGGGAGTTTGGGGATGAGGGAGTTTGAGGTCCGGTGTGAGGGAGTTTGGGTGTGAGGGATTTTGAAGGTCTGGGTGTGAGGGAGTTTGGGGGGTGAGGGAGTTTCGGGGGTGAGGGATATTGGGGGGTTTGGGGATTTGGGACATCTGGGGGTGAGGGGATGAAGGGGTTTGGGGGAGTATGCGGGTGAGGGGTTGGGGGAAAGTACTTTTAAAGTTGCATATACTGTTACATGTACCCTTTTGCAATAAAACAAAAGGGAGTCCCGATCCTCCTCGAGGCTTCTACAGCAAACAGTCTGTTTCTGCATAAACATGCTAACCTTAACTGAAATTGCTGATAGTTGAGGGAAAAAAACAGGAACATAGAAACATCGAAAATAGGTGCAGGAGTCGGCCATTCGGCCCTTCGAGCCTGCACCACCATTCAATGAGTTCATGGCTGAACATGCAACTTCAGTACCCCATTCCTGCTTTCTCACCATACCCCTTGATCCCCCGAGTAGTAAGAACTACATCTAACTCCTTTTTGAATATATTTAGTGAATTGGCCTCAACAACTTTCTGTGGTAGAGAATTCCACAGGTTCACAATTCTCTGGGTGAAGAAGTTTCTCCTCATCTCGGTCCTAAATGGCTTACCCCTTATCCTTGGACTGTGACCCCTGGTTCTGGACTTCCCCAACATTGGGAACATTTTTCCTGCATCTAACCTGTCTAAACCCGTCAGAATTTTAAACGTTTCTATGAGATCCCCTCTCATTCTTCTGAACTCCAGTGAATACAAGCCCAGTTGATCCAGTCTTTCTTGATAGGTCAGTCCCGCCATCCCGGGAATCAGTCTGGTGAACCTTCGCTGCACTCCCTCAATAGCAAGAATGTCCTTCCTCAAGTTAGGAGACCAAAACTGTACACAATACTCCAGGTGTGGCCTCACCAAGGCCCTGTACAACTGTAGCAACACCTCCCTGCCCCTGTACTCAAATCCCCTCGCTATGAAGGCCAACATGCCATTTGCCGCCTTAACCGCCTGCTGTACCTGCATGCCAACCTTCAATGACTGATGTACCATGACACCCAGGTCTCGTTGCACCTCCCCTTTTCCTAATCTGTCACCATTCAGATAATAGTCTGTCTCTCTGTTTTTACCACCAAAGTGGATAACCTCACATTTATCCACATTATACTTCATCTGCCATGCATTTGCCCACTCACCTAACCTATCCAAGTCACTCTGCAGCCTCATAGCATCCTTCTCGCAGCTCACACTGCCACCCAACTTAGTGTCATCCGCAAATTTGGAGATACTACATTTAATCCCCTCGTCTAAATCATTAATGTACAATGTAAACAGCTGGGGCCCCAGCACAGAACCTTGAGGTACCCCACTTGTCACTGCCTGCCATTCTGAAAAGTACCCATTTACTCCTACTCTTTGCTTCCTGTCTGCCAACCAGTTCTCAATCCACGTCAGCACACTACCCCCAATCCCATGTGCTCTAACTTTGCACATCAATCTCTTGTGTGGGACCGTGTCGAATGCCTTCTGAAAGTCCAAATACACCACATCAACTGGTTCTCCCTTGTCCACTCTACTGGAAACATCCTCAAAAAATTCCAAAAGATTTGTCAAGCATGATTTCCCTTTCACAAATCCATGCTGACTTGGACCTATCATGTCACCTCTTTCCAAATGCGCTGCTATGACATCCTTAATAATTGATTCCATCATTTTACCCACTACCGATGTCAGGCTGACCGGTCTATAATTCCCTGTTTTCTCTCTCCCTCCTTTTTTAAAAAGTGGGGTTACATTGGCTACCCTCCACTCCATAGGAACTGATCCAGAGTCAATGGAATGTTGGAAAATGACTGTCAATGCATCCACTATTTCCAAGGCCACCTCCTTAAGTACTCTGGGATGCAGACCATCAGGCCCTGCGGATTTATCGTCCTTCAATCCCATCAATTTCCCCAGCACAATTTCCCGACTAATAAGGATTTCCCTCAGTTCCTCCTTCTTACTAGACCCTCTGACCCCTTTTATATACGGAAGGTTGTTTGTGTCCTCCTTAGTGAATACCGAGCCAAAGTACTTGTTCAATTGGTCTGCCATTTCTTTGTTTCTATGACTTCCCCTGATTCTGACAGCAGGGGACCTACGTTTGTCTTTACTAACCTTTTTCTCTTTACATATCTATAGAAACTTTTGCAGTCCATTTTAATGTTCCCTGCAAGTTTCCTCTCATACTCTATTTTCCCTGCCCTAATCAAACGCTTTGTCCTCCTCTGCTGAGTTCAACATTTCTCCCAGTCCCCGGGTTCGCTGCTATTTCTGGCCAATTTGTATGCCACTTCCTTGGCTTTAATACTATCCCTGATTTCCCTTGATAGCCACGGTTGAGCCACCTTCCCTTTTTTATTTTTATGCCAGACAGGGATGTACAATTGTTGTAGTTCATCCATGCGGTCTCTAAATGTCTGCCATTGCCCATCCACTGTCAACCCCTTAAGTATCATTCGCCAATCTATCCTAGCCAATTTACGCCTCACACCTTCAAAGTTACCCTTCTTTAAGTTCTGGACCATGGTCTCTGAATTAACTGTTTCCTTCTCCATTCTAATGCAGAATTCCACCATATTATGGTCACTCTTCCCCAAGGAGCCTCGCACAACGAGATTGCTAATTAATCCTCTCTCATTACACAACACCCAGTCTAAGATGGCCTCCCCCCTAGTTGGTTCCTCGACATATTGGTCTGGAAAACCTTCCTTTATGCACTCTAGGAAATCCTCCTCCAACGTATTGTTTCCAGTTTGGTTAGCCCAATCTATATGCATATTAAAGTCACCCATGATAACTGTTGCACCTTTATTGCATGCACCCCTAATTTCCTGTTTGATGTCCTCCCCAACATCACTACTACTGTTTGGAGGTCTGTACACAACTCCCACTAGCGTTTTCTGCCCTTTGGCATTCTGTAGCTCTACCCATATAGATTCCACATCATCCAAGCTAATGTCCTTCCTTACAATTGCATTAATTTCCTCTTTAACCAGCAACACCACCACGCCTCCTTTTCCTTTCTGTCTATTTTTCCTAAATGTTGAATACCCATGGATGTTGAGTTCCCAGCCTTGGTCACCCTGGAGCCATGTCTCCGTGATGCCAATCACATCGTATCCGTTAACTGCTATCTGCGCAGTTAATTCATCCACCTTATTCCGAATACTCCTCGCATTGAGGCACAGAGCCTTCAGGCTTGCCTTTTTAACACACTTTGACCCTTTAGAATTTTGCTGTAAAGTTGCCCTTTTTGTTCTGTGCCTTGGGTTTCTCTGCCCTCCACTTTTCCTTATCTCTTTTCTGTCTTTTGCTTTTGTCTCCTTTTTGTTTCCCTCTGTCTCCCTGCATTGGTTCCCATCCCCCTGCCATATTAGTTTAACTCCTCCCCAACAGCACTAGCAAACACTCCCCCTAGGACATTGGTTCCGGTCCTGCCCAGGTGCAGACCGTCCGGTTTGTACTGGTCCCACCTCCCCCAGAACCTGTTCCAATGCCCCAGGAATTTGAATCCCTCCCTGCTGCACCACTGCTCAAGCCACGTATTCATCTGAGCTAACCTGTGATTCCTACTCTGCGATCCATCCGTACGTGTGAGGGAACCTTTAACAAACCCACCCAGCTGGAGGCTTTACCATCAGATAACAGAAAGAATGTCCTGTTGAAATAAGTACCACCCATTGTACTCCCCTATTTCCCTCTGGGAACCTATGCAGGGAGAGGGGTGAGGGTCTGGGGGAGAGGGGACTTTGGGAGTGAGGGTCTTGGGGTGAGGGGGGTCTGGGGGTGGGTGGAGATTGGGGGTGAGGGTGAGGGGGTTTGGGGGTGAGAGTCTGCGGGTGAGGGGGGTTTGGGGGTGAGGGTTTGGGTGTGAGGGGGTTTGGTGTGAGGGGGTTTAGGGGTGAGGTGAGTTTGGGGGTGAGGGGCTCTGGGGGTGAGGGTTTGGGGGTGAAGGTTTGGGGTGAGGGGGTTTGGGGTTGACAGGGTGAGAGTTTGGGGTGAAGGGGTTTGGGGGGGGTGAGGGGAGTTTTGGGGGTGAGGGTCTGGGGTGAGCGGAGTTTGGGGGGTGAGTGGAGTTTGGGGGTGAGGGTCTGGGGTGAGCGGAGTTTGGGGGGTGAGTGGAGTTTGGGGGTGAGGGTCTGGGGTGAGCGGAGTTTGGGGGTGAGGGTCTGGGGTGAGTGGAGTTTGGGGGGTGAGTGGAGTTTGGGGGTGAGGGTCTGGGGTGAGTGGAGTTTGGGGGTGAGGGTCTGGGGTGAGCGGAGTTTGGGGGGTGAGTGGAGTTTGGGGGTGAGGGTCTGGGGTGAGTGGAGTTTGCGGGTGAGGGTCTGGGGTGAGCGGAGTTTGGGGGGTGAGTGGAGTTTGGGGGTGAGGGTCTGGGGTGAGTGGAGTTTGGGGGGTGAGTGGAGTTTGGGGATGAGGGTCTGGGGTGAGCGGAGTTTGGGGGGTGAGTGGAGTTTGGGGGGTGAGGGTCTGGGGTGAGTGGAGTTTGGGGGGTGAGGGTCTGGGGTGAGCGGAGTTTGGGGGGTGAGTGGAGTTTGGGGGTGAGGGTCTGGGGTGAGTGGAGTTTGGGGGTGAGGGGAGTTTGGGGGTGAGGGTCTGGGGTGAGTGGAGTTTGGGGGTGAGGGTCTGGGGTGAGTGGAGTTTGGGGGTGAGGGTCTGGGGTGAGTGGAGTTTGGAGGTGAGGGTCTGGGGTGAGCGGAGTTTGGGGGGTGAGTGGAGTTTGGGGGTGAGGGTCTGGGGTGAGTGGAGTTTGGGGGTGAGGGTCTGGGGTGAGCGGAGTTTGGGGGGTGAGGGGAGTTTGGGGGTGAGGGTCTGGGTGAGGGTCTGGGGTGAGCGGAGTTGGGGGGTGAGTGGAGTTTGGGGGGGTGAGTGGAGTTTGGGGTGAGGGAGGTCTGGGGGGTGAGGGGGGGTTTGGGGGTGAGGGTGTTTGGGGTGCGAGGGGGGGTTTGGGGGTGAGGGTCTGGGGTGAGTGGAGTTTGGGGGGTGAGGGGAGTTTGGGGGGTGAGGGTCTGGGGTGAGTGGAGTTTGGGGGGTGAGGGTCTGGGGTGAGTGGAGTTTGGGGGGTGAGTGAAGTTTGGGGGGTGAGGGTCTGGGGTGAGTGGAGTTTGGGGGTGAGGGTCTGGGGTGAGCGGAGTTTGGG
>NW_027250651.1:85385-108538 GCF_044704955.1 Pristiophorus japonicus
CTCACCACACACCGCCCCGCGGCTCCTCTCGCTCGGTCGCTCGGCGGGGTCGCTCGGTCGGTCGCTCGGTCGGTCGGCGGGGTCGCTCGGTCGGTCGCTCGCTCGGTCGGCGGGGTCGCTCGGTCGGGTCGCTCGCTCGGTCGGCGGGGTCGCTCGGTCGGTCGCTCGCGTCGGTCGGCGGGGTCGCTCGGTCGGTCGGCGGGGTCGCTCGGTCGGTCGGCGGGGTCGCTCGGTCGGGTTCGCTCGGTCGGTCGGCGGGGTCGCTCGGTCGGGTCGCTCGGTCGGTCGGCGGGGTCGCTCGGTCGGTCGCTCGGTCGGTCGGCGGGGTCGCTCGGTCGGTCGGCGGGGTCGCTCGGTCGGTCGCTCGGTCGGTCGGCGGGGTCGCTCGGTCGGTCGCTCGGTCGGTCGGCGGGGTCGCTCGGTCGGGTCGCTCGGTCGGCGGGTCGCTCGGTCGGTCGGCGGGGTCGCTCGGTCGGTCGGCGGGGTCGCTCGGTCGGTCGGACACGGAGCAGGTTTGCGGCCGGGCGGGGCCGGGGTTTAGACAGGGACAGGGCCGGGGGGCGGGGCCTGTGACTGTCCGGCTCCGGGCTCGGGCTCACACTGGACCCGCTCTGGTTGTTGTTTAAAACCAGCCCGCGAGCCGGGCAGGGGGCGGGGCCTGAACCAGCCAATCCTGGAGCAGCTGACACAAGGGGCGGGGCCTGGACCAGCCAATCCTGGAGCAGCTGACACAAGGGGCGGGGCCTGCGTGCTGAGGGGATGGAATGTTCCAGACCCCCCGCCTCCAACCGTCAGTGTCCCCCTGAAGCCTGCTCCCCCCAGACCCCCCTCTCCCCCAGACCTCCCTCTCCCCCAACCCCCCTCACCCCCAAACCCCCTCCCCCCCCAGACCCCCCTCCCCCCAGACCCCCCTCACCCCCCAGACCCCCCTCCCCCAGACCCCCCTCCCCCCAGACCCCCCTCACCCCAGACCCCCTCTCCCCCCCCAGACCCCCCCTCACCCCCAAACCCCCCTCCCCCCCCAGACCCCCCTCCACCCCAGACCCCCCTCTCCCCCCCAGACCCCCCCCTCACCCCCAGACCCCCCTCTCCCCCAGACCCCCCTCTCCCCCCAGACCCCCTCTCCCCCAGACCCCCCTCACCCCCAGGACCCCCCTCTCCCCCAGACCCCCCTCACCCCCAGACCCCCCTCTCCCCCAGACCCCCCTCACCCCCAGACCCCCCTCTCCCCCAGACCCCCTCACCCCCAGACCCCCCTCTCCCCCAGACCCCCTCCCCCCCCAGACCCCCCTCTCCCCCAGACCCCCTCTCCCCCAGACCCCCCTCTCCCCAGACCCCCCTCACCCCAGACCCCCTCTCCCCCAGACCCCCTCACCCCAGACCCCCCTCTCCCAGACCCCCCTCTCCCCCAGACCCCCTCACCCCCAGACCCCCCTCTCCCCCCAGACCCCCCTCACCCCCAGACCCCCCTCTCCCCCAGACCCCCCTCACCCCCAGACCCGACCCTCTCCCCAGACCCCCTCACCCCCAGACCCCCCTCTCCCCCAGACCCCCCTCACCCCCCCCAGACCCCCCTCTCCCCCAGACCCCCCTCTCCCCCAGACCCCCCTCTCCCCCAGACCCCCTCTCCCCCCAGACCCCCCTCACCCCAGACCCCCTCTCCCCAGACCCCCTCACCCCCAGACCCCCCTCTCCCCCCCCAGACCCCCCTCACCCCCCAGACCTCCCTCTCCCCCCCAGACCCCCCTCTCCCCCAGACCTCCCTCACCCCAGACCCCCCTCACCCCCCCAGACCTCCCTCTCCCCCCAGACCCCCCTCCCCCCAGACCCCTCTCTCCCCCCAGACCTCCCTCTCCCCCAGACCCCCTCTCTCCCCCCCAGACCTCCCTCTCCCCCGACCCCCCTCTCCCCCCAGACCCCCTCTCCCCCCCAGACCCCCTCACCCCCAGACCCCCCTCTCCCCCCAGACCTCCCTCTCCCCCCAGACCCCCCTCTCCCCCCCCAGACCCCCTCACCCCAGACCCCCCTCTCCCCCCCAGACCTCCCTCTCCCCCCCAGACCCCCCTCTCCCCCCCAGACCCCCTCACCCCCAGACCCCCCTCTCCCCCCCAGACCCCTCTCTCCCCCCCCAGACCTCCCTCTCCCCCAGACCCCCCTCCCCCCCAGACCTCCCTCTCCCCGACCCCCCTCTCCCCCCAGACCCCCCTCTCCCCCCCAGACCCCCCTCCCCCCAGACCCCCCTCCCCCCAGACCCCCTTCTCCCCCCCAGACCCCCCTCACCCCCAACCCCCCTCTCCCCCCAGACCTCCCTCACCCCAGACCCCCTCCCCCCAGACCCCCCTCACCCCAAACCTCCCTCTCCCCCAGACCCCCCTCACCCCCAGACCCCCCTCTTCCCCCCCCAGACCTCCCTCTCCCCCCCAGACCTCCCTCTCCCCCCCAGACCCCCCTCTCCCCAGACCCCCCTCACCCCCAGACCCCCCTCTCCCCCCCAGACCCCCCTCACCCCCAGACCCCCCTCTCCCCCCCCAGACCCCCTCTTCCCCCCCAGACCCCCTCACCCCCCCAGACCCCCCTCACCCCCAGACCCCCCTCTCTCCCCCCAGACCCCCTCTCCCCCCAGACCCCCTCTCCCCCCCAGACCTCCCTCTCCCCAGACCCCCCTCTCTCCCCCCAGACCTCCCTCACCCCCAGACCCCCCTCTCCCCCCAGACCTCCCTCTCCCCCAGACCCCCCTCTCTCCCCCCAGACCTCCCTCTCCCCCAGACCCCCTCTCTCCCCCAGACCTCCCTCACCCCCAGACCCCCAGACCCCCCTCTCCCCCCCAGACCTCCCTCTCCCCCAGACCTCCCTCTCCCCAGACCCCCTCTCTCCCCCAGACCCCCCTCTCCCCCCCAGACCCCCCTCTCCCCCCAGACCCCCCTCTCCCCCCCAGACCCCCCTCACCCCCCCCAGACCCCCCTCTCCCCCAGACCCCCCTCTCCCCCCAGACCCCCCTCTCCCCCCAGACCCCCTCTCCCCCCAGACCCCCTCTCCCCCCAGACCCCCTCTCCCCCAGACCCCCCTCACCCCCCCCCAGACCCCCCTCACCCCCCCCAGACCCCCTCACCCCCCCAGACCTCCCTCACCCCCAGACCCCCTCTCCCCCCCCAGACCTCCCTCACCCCCAGACCCCCCTCTCCCCCCCAGACCTCCCTCTCTCCCCCAGACCCCCTCTCCCCCCAGACCCCCTCCCCCAGACCCCCCAGACCTCCCTCACCCCCAGACCCCTCTCCCCCCCAGACCCCCTCTCCCCCCAGACCCCCTCTCCCCCCAGACCCCCCTCTCCCCCCCAGACCCCCCTCTCTCCCCCCAGACCTCCCTCTCTCCCCCAGACCTCCCTCTCCCCCAGACCTCCCTCACCCCCAGACCCCCTCTCCCCCCCAGACCTCCCTCACCCCAGACCTCCCTCACCCCCAGACCCCCCTCTCCCCCCCCAGACCTCCCTCTCCCCCACCAGACCTCCCTCTCCCCCCCAGACCCCCCTCTCCCCCAGACCCCCTCTCCCCCCCAGACCCCCTCTCCCCCAGACCCCCCTCTCCCCCCCAGACCTCCCTCTCTCCCCCCAGACCTCCCTCTCCCCCAGACCTCCCTCACCCCCAGACCCCCTCTCCCCCCAGACCTCCCTCACCCCCAGACCCCCCTCTCCCCCCCAGACCTCCCTCACCCCCAGACCCCCCTCTCCCCCCAGACCTCCCTCACCCCCAGACCCCCCTCTCCCCCCCAGACCCCCTCTCCCCCAGACCTCCTCACCCCAGACCTCCTCTCCCCCCAGACCTCCCTCACCCCCAGACCCCCTCTCCCCCCAGACCTCCCTCCCTCTCCCCAGACCTCCCTCTCCCCCAGACCTCCCTCTCCCCCAGACCTCCCTCACCCCCAGACCCCCCTCTCCCCCCAGACCTCCCTCACCCCCCCCAGACCTCCCTCACCCCCAGACCCCCCTCTCCCCCCAGACCCCCTCTCCCCCCCCAGACCTCCCTCACCCCCAGACCCCCCTCTCCCCCCTCTCCCCCCCAGACCTCCCTCTCTCCCCCCAGACCTCCCTCACCCCAGACCCCCCTCTCCCCCCCAGACCCCCCTCTCCCCCCCAGACCTCCCTCTCTCCCCCCAGACCTCCTCTCCCCCAGACCTCCCTCACCCCCAGACCCCCTCTCCCCCCAGACCTCCCTCACCCCCAGACCCCCTCTCCCCCCCAGACCTCCTCACCCCCAGACCCCCTCTCCCCCCAGACCTCCCTCACCCCCAGACCCCCTCCCCCCAGACCTCCCTCACCCCCAGACCCCCCTCTCCCCCCCAGACCTCCCTCACCCCAGACCCCCCTCTCCCCCCCAGACCTCCCTCACCCCAGACCCCCCTCTCCCCCCCAGACCTCCCTCACCCCCAGACCCCCTCTCCCCCCCAGACCTCCCTCACCCCCAGACCCCCTCTCCCCCCCAGACCTCCCTCACCCCCAGACCCCCCTCTCCCCCCCCAGACCTCCCTCTCTCCCCCAGACCTCCCTCCCCCCAGACCCCCCTCTCCCCCCAGACCCCCCTCTCCCCCAGACCCCCCTCTCCCCAAACCCCCCTCTCCCCCAAACCCTCCTCTCCCCCAAACCCCCCTCTCCCCCAAACCCTCACCCCCAGACCCCCCCAGAACCCCCTCTCCCCCAGACCTCCCTCCCCCCCAACCCAAACCCCCCTCTCCCCAAGACCCCCCCAGACCCCCCTCTCCCCCAGACCTCCCTCCCCCCCAACCCAAACCCCCCTCTCCCCCAGACCCCCCTCTCCCCCAAACCCTCTCCCCCAGACCCCCTTCTCCCCTCTCCCCTAGACCCCCCTCTCCCCCAGACCTCCCTCCCCCCCAACCCAAACCCCCCTCTCCCCCAGACCCCCCTCTCCCCCAAACCCTCTCCCCCAGACCCCCCTCTCCCCCAGACCCCCCTCTCCCCCAAACCCTCTCCCCCAGACCCCCCTCTCCCCTCCCCCCAGACCCCCTTCTCCCCCAGACCTCCCTCACCCCCAAACCCCCCTCTCCCCCCCCAGACCCCCCTCTCCCCCCCCCAGACCTCCCTCTCCCCCAGACCCCCCTCTCCCGCCCCAGACCCCCCTCTCCCCCCAACCCAAACCCCCCTCACCCCAGACCCTCCAAACCCCAAATTCCCCTCACCCTTACCCCCAAACCCTCACCCCAGACATTCCTCACCCCCTGACCCTCCTCACTACGAAAGCCTCACCCCCAGACTCCCCTAAACCCTCACCCCCAAACTCCCTTCTCCCCCAGCCCCTCACCCCCAAACCGCCCTCACCCTCAGACTCTCACTCCCCTCACCCCCAAACTCCCCTCACCCCCAAACCCACTCACTCCCAAACCCTCACCCACAAACTTCCTCACCCTCAAACTCACCTCACCCCCAAACCTCCCTCATCCCCAAACCCTCACCCCCAAATCCCCCTCACCTCTAGACCTTCCTCCCCCGCAGACCCTCCTCACCCCGAAACCCTCACCCCCAGACTCCCCTCACTCCCAGACCCCCCTCACCCCAAACCTTCACCCCCACCCCCAAACTCCTCTCACTCCCTAACCCTCAAACCCCCTCACCCCCAAAGTCCCCTCGCCCCCAAACTCTCACCCCAAACCCAAACCATCATCCTCAGACCCTCCTCAACCCCAAACCATCACCCTTAGACCCTCCTCACCCCCAAACTCCCCTCACCCCAAACCCTCTCACCGTCAATCCCCTTCACCCCAAACCCTCACCTGCAAACCCCCTCACCCCCAAACTCCCTTCTCCCCCAGACCCTCACACTCAAACTCCCTTCTCACCCAGACCCCTCACCCCCAAACGCTCACCTCCCTCACCCGAGAGCCTCACCCCCAGACCCCCATCACCCCCAGACACCCCATCACCCCCAGACACCCCAAAACCCCCTCACCCCCCCCAAACACCCTCACCCCCAAACTCACTTCTCCCCAGACCCCTCACCCACAAACTCCCTTCTCACTCAGACCCCTCACCCCCAGACACTCACCCCCAAACTCCCCTCAACCCCAGACCCCCCTCAACCCCAGACCCTCTCACTCCAGACATTCCTCACCCCCAAACCCTCCTCACTACGAAAGCCTCACCCCCAGACTCCCCTAAACCCCAAACTCTCACCCCCACACTCCCTTCTCCCCCAAACCGCCCTCACCCCCAGACTCTCACTCCCCTCACCCCAGACCCTCACCCCCAAACTACCCTCACCCCCAAACTACCCTCACCCCCAAACCCATTCACCCCCAAACCCTTACCCCCAAACTCCCTTCTCCCCCAGACCTCCCTCACCCTCAAATCCCCCTCACCCTCAAATCCCCCTCACCCTCAAATCCCCCTCACCCCTAGACCTTCCTCACCCCCAGCTCCTCCTCCGCAGACCCTCACCAGACTCCCCTAAACCCCAAACTCCCCTCACCCTGAAACTCCCCTCACTCCCAGACCCCCCTCACCCCAAACCCTCACCCCCAAACTCCCCTCACTCCCTAATCCTCAAACCCCCTCACCCCCAAAGTACCCTCGCCCCCAAACCCCCCTCACCCCAAACTCTCACCCCAGACCCTCCTCAACCCATCACCCTCAGACCCTCCTCACCCCCAAAATCACCTCACCCCCAAACTCCCTTCACTTCAAACCCTCACCCGCAAACCCCCTCACCCTCAAACTCCCTTCTCACCCAGACCCCTCACCCCCAGATGCTCATCTCCCTCGCCCCGACCGCCCTCATCCCCAAACCCTCACCTCAAAGTCCCCTCGTCCCCAAACTCCCTTCTCCCCCAGACCCTCACCCCCAAACCGCCCTCATCACCAGATCCTCACCCCAAACTCCCCCCTCATCCTCAAACTCCCCTCTCCCCAGACCCCTCACCCCCAAACTCCCTTCTCCCCCAGACCCCTCACCCCCAGACCCCCCGACCCTCACCACCCCCAGACCCTCCCTCATCCCCAAACTCCCCTAAACCCCAGACCCTCACCCCCAGACCCCCCTCACCTCCAGACCCCCCTCACCCCCAGACCCCCCTCACCCCCAGTCAAAATCTCGACTCTCAATAAGACTCTGACACAATCAGCTTCGGAAGATGTTCCTTTAATAAGTTTTACTTGCAGCAAGGGAGAGTCCGGCTTGGTCATAGGACTCTGTGGTACAGATCCACAATATCTTTATACAGTCGAACAAACAAGTTATGGTTCCATCACGTGTATCGCTTCTGCCCTTGTGGTCAGTAAATACAGACAAAGAGTTCTCCAATCCGTTAATTAGTACCACATCCTTATCTGAATCTTTACATATCTTTATCTAGTCCTTGTAAGGTTTAGCAAAACAACAGATTATTGATAGTACATAGAAACATAGAAAATAGGTGCAGGAGTAGGCCATTCGGCCCTTCGAGCCTGCACCACCATTCAATAAGATCCTGGCTGATCATTCCCTCAGTACCCCATTCCTGCTTTCTCTCCATACCCCTTGATCCCTTTAGCCGTAAGGGCCACATCTAACTCCCTTTTGAATATATTTAGTGAACTGGCCCTCAACAACTTTCTGTGGCAGAGAATTCCACAGGTTCACAATTCTCTGAGTGAAGAAGTTTCTCCTCATCTCAGCGGCAGTCGACAAGAGGCGGGAGCAGCGTCGGAGCGGCCTATAAAGGCCCAGCGGGAGCTCGAGAGCCAGCGGCAGTCGACAAGAGGCGGGAGCAGCGTCGGAGCGGCCTATAAAGGCCCAGCGGCAGTCGACGAGAGGCGAGAGCAGTGTCGGAGCGGCCTATAAAGGCCCAGCGGCAGTCGATGAGAGGCGAGAGCAGCGTCGGAGCGGCCTATAAAGGCGGGACTTGTGCTCCACCGATGCAGCTACAGCGGGAGAGAAAGCAAAAAAGTAGAAAGGAATCAAAAGGTGACGTCACAGCCAATGGGGTAAGTGATTGGTGAGTAGCTTTTCTTTTTATTTTTTATATCAGTAAGTAAACTTTAACAGTGTTCTGCCAATTTAAGGGTATCTCAGGGATAAGGCATGGCAGGAGAGCTCGGTCACGTGATATGCACCTCCTGTGCCATGTGGGAACTCAGGGACACTTCCGGTGTTCCTGACGACTACGTGTGTGGGAAGTGTGTCCACCTCCAGCTCCTGACGGACCGCGTTGCGGAAATGGAGCTGAGGGTGGATTCACTCTGGAGCATCCACGATGCTGAGAATGACATAAGTGGCACGTGTAGTGAGTTGGTCTTATCGCATGAGAAGGATCCACAGCCAGCTAGGGAACGGAAGACCAGCAGGAAGAGTAGTACAAAGAAGGTAGTGCAGGGGTCCCATCTGGTCATCCCCCTGCAAAACAGATACACTGCTTTGAGTGCTGTTGAGGGAGATGACTCATCAGGGGAGAGCAGCAGCAGCCAAATTCATGGCACCGTGGCTGGCTCTGTTGTAGAAGAGGGCATAAAAAAGAGTGGGAGAGCGATAGTGATTGAATCCCCTATCATAAGGGGAATAGATAGGCGTTTCTGCGGCTGCAATTGAGACTCCAGGATGGTATGTTGCCTCCCTGGTGCAAGGGTCAAGGATGTCTCCGAGCGAGTGCAGGACATTCTAAAAAGGGAGGGAGAACAGCCAGTTGTTGTGGTGCACATTGGTACCAACGACATAGGTAAAAAAAGGGATGAGGTCCTACGAAACGAATTTAAGGAGCTAGGAGTTAAATTAAAAAGTAGGACCTCAAAGCTAGTAATCTCGGGATTGCTACCAGTGCCACGTGCTAGTCAGAGTAGGAATCGCAGGATAGCTCAGATGAATACGTGGCTTGAGCAGTGGTGCAGCTGGGAGGGATTCAAATTCCTGGGGCATTGGAACAGGTTCTGGGGGAGGTGGGACCAGTACAAACCGGACGGTCTACACTTGGGCAGGAACGGAACCAATGTCCGAGGGGGAGTGTTTGCTAGTGCTGTTGGTGAGGAGTTAAACTAATATGGCAGGGGGATGGGAACCAATGCAGGGACACAGAGGGAAACAAAAAGGAGGCAAAAACAAAAGACAGAAGAGAGATGAGTAAAAGTGGAGGGCAGAGAAACCAAAGGCAAGAAACAAAAAGGGCCACTGAATATAAAAGGGCTGCAGGAGGGGTCAAAACTAAAAATCATGGTTTAAAAACTAGGATGAAAACACTACCTGAACGCACGCAGCATTCGAAATAAAGTAAATGAGTTGACGGCACAAATCATTACAAATGGGTATGATTTGGTGGCCATTACAGAGACATGGTGGCAAGGTGGCCAAGACTGGGAATTAAACGTACAGGGGTATCTGATGATTCGGAAAGATAGGCAGGAAGGGAAAGGAGGTGGGGTAGCTCTGTTAATAAAGGATGATATCAGGGCAGTTGAGAGACGATATTGGCTCTAATGAACAAAATGTTGAATCATTGTGGGTGGAGATTAGAGATAGTAAGGGGAAAAAGTCACTGGTCGGCGTAGTTTATAGGCCCCCAAATAATAACTTCACGGTGGGGCGGGCAATAATCAAGGGAATAATGGAGGCATGTGAAAAAGGAACGGCAATAGTCATGGGGGATTTTAACCTACATATCGATTGGTCAAATCAAATCGCAGGGGGTAGCCTGGAGAAGGAATTCATAGAATGCATACGGGATTGTTTCTTAGAACAGTATGTAACAGAGCCTACAAGGGAGCAAGCTATCTTGGATCTGGTCCTGTGTAACGAGACAGGAAAAATAAACGATCTCCTCGGAATGAGTGATCACAATATGGTTGAATTTGTAATACAGAGTGAGGGTGAGGAAGTTGTGTCAGAAACGAGAGTACTATGCTAAAACAAAGGGGACTACAGTGGGATGAGGGCAGAGTTGGCTAAAGTAGACTGGAAACAAGGACTAAACGGTGGCACAATTGAGGAACAGTGGAGGACTTTTAAGGAGCTCTTTCATAGTGCGCAACAAAAATATATTCCAGTGAAAAAGAAGGGCGGCAAGAGAAGGAATAACCAGCCGTGGATAACCAAGGAAATAAAGGAAAGTATCAAATCAAAGACCAATGCGTATAAGGCGGCCAAGGTTAGTGGGAAAATTTTAAACAACAGCAAAGAATGACTAAAAAAGCAATCAAGAAAGGGAAGATAGATTACGAAGGTAAACTTGCGCAAAACATAAAAACAGATAGTAAAAGCTTTTACAGATATATAAAACGGAAAAGAGTGACTAAAGTAAATGTTGGTCCCTTAGAAGATGAGAAGGGGGATTTAATAATGGGAAATGTGGAAATGGCTGAGACCTTAAACAATTATTTTGCTTCGGTCTTCACAGTGGAAGACACAAAAACAATGCCAAAATTTGCAGGCCACAGGAATGTGGGAAGGGAGGACCTTGAGACAATCACTATCACTAGGGGGGTAGTACTGGACAGGCTAATGGGACTGAAGGTAGACAAGTCCCCTGGTCCTGATGAAATGCATCCCAGGGTATTAAAAGAGATGGCGGAAGTTATATCAGATGCATTTGTTATAATCTACCAAAATTCTCTGGACTCTGGGGAGGTACCAACGGATTGGAGAGCAGCTAATGTAACGCCTCTGTTTAAAAAAGGGGGCAGGCAAAAGGCAGGTAACTATAGGCCGGTTAGTTTAACATCTGTAGTGGGGAAAATGCTTGAAACTATTAAGGAAGAAATAGCGGGACATCTAGATAGGAATAGTGCAATCAAGCAGACGCAGCATGGATTCATGAAAGGGAAATCATGTTTAACTAATTTACTGGAATTCTTTAGGGATATAACGAGCATGGTGGATAGAGGTGTACCGATGGATGTGGTGTATTTAGATTTCCAAAAAGCATTCGATAAGGTGCCACACAAAAGGTTACTGCAGAAGATGAAGGTACGCGGAGTCAGAGGGAATGTATTAGCATGGATCGAGAATTGGCTGGTGAACAGAAAGCAGAGAGTCGGGATAAATGGGTTCTTTTCGGGTTGGAAATCGGTGGTTAGTGGTGTGCCACAGGGATCGGTGCTGGGACCACAACTGTTTACAATATACATAGATGACCTGGAAGAGGGGACAGAGTGTAGTGCAACAAAATTTGCAGATGACACTAATTAGTGGGAAAGCGGGTTGTGTAGAGGACTCAGAGGCTGCAAGGAGATTTGGATAGGTTAAGCGAATGGGCCAAGGTTTGGCAGATGGAATACAATGTCGGAAAATGTGAGGTCATCCACCTTGGGGAAAAAAAAAACAGTAAAAGGGAATATTATTTAATGGGGAGAAATTACAACATGCTGTGGTGCAGAGGGACCTGGCGGTCATTGTGCATGAAACTCTTTTGGAAGGCTTTCAATTTGCAAGTGGCCACCTCAAACACCTCAACGGTATTCAACAAACTAAAGGCACTGCTCACAGAGCGACTTGTTTTCCCCTCACCAAAATTGGCAAATATTACACGCCACAAATTCTGGCAGCGGTGGGATTCGAACCCACGCCTCCGAAGAGATTGGAGCCTAAATCCAGCGCCTTAGACCGCTCGGCCATGAATCCCAAAAAGTTAGTTTGCAGGTAATCAGGAAGGCGAATGGGATGTTGGCCTTCATTGCGAGAGGGATGGAGTACAAAAGCAGGGAGGTCCTGCTGCAACTGTACAGGGTATTGGTGAGGCCGCACCTGGAGTACTGCGTGCAGTTTTGGTCACCTTACTTAAGGAAGGATATACTGGCTTTGGAGGGGGTACAGAGACGATTCACTCGGCTGATTCCGGAGATGAGGGGGTTACCTTATGATGATAGATTGAGTAGACTGGGTCTTTACTCGGAGCTCAGAAGGATGAGGGGTGATCTTATGGAAACATTTAAAATAATGAAAGGGATAGACAAGATAGAGGCAGAGAGGTTGTTTCCACTGGTCGGGGAGACTAGAACTAGGGGGCACAGTCTCAAAATACAGGGGGAGCCAATTTAAAACCGAGTTGAGAAGGAATTTCTTCTCCCAGAGGGTTGTGAATCTGTGGAATTCTCTGCCCAGGGAAGCAGTTGAGGCTAGCTCATTGAATGTATTCAAGTCACAGATAGATAGATTTTTAACCAATAAGGGAATTAAGGGTTACGGGGAGCGGGCGGGTAAGTGGAGCTGAGTCCACGACCAGGTCAGCCATGATCTTATTGAATGGCGGAGCAGACTCGAGGAGCTCGATGGCCTACTCCTGTTCCTAATTCCTATATTCTTATAACGGGACTTCCCACCAACGGGACTTCAGGGAGCTTTGTAAGCTCTGCTTCCGCGTCTCTTTCTTCCCGATTGTCCCTAACTAATTTATGCATCCCTTTTAATTGAGTACTTAGTTCCAAAACATACCGTTTTATTTTGTCTTTTAATGGGCCTACATCGCCCCCCCGTTATGATGTTCTCTGGTAATTGCATCACCCTTCCTGTCATTAGTTCATACTTCTGTCTACGTTTTTCCTGATATTTGCATGGCCTTTGCCAGGGCGTTCTTAAGGGTACGGTTCATGCGCTCTACCATCCCAGAACTCTGCGGGTGGTAGGGGATGTGCAATTTTTGTTTTATGCCCATTAGCTGGCATATTGTTTTTACAATTTGGCAATATCTCTCCCCATCCCCTTCCACCACCAATCTCTCCCAAGACTCCCAGTCATGGCCTCTCATCCTGAATGAGACAGGCCATGATGCAACTCCAATAAGGTATTGTGTATGCATTCAGGCACCATTACCTTGTCGTTTCGTCTCCAAACGTTATCCTTCCCTTGCGTTGCGCCCTGCTTTGTCCACATACCTATTTCCTCCTCAGAAGTGTCCTGGTGTAGTTTCTCAATACTTATCTGTTCGTCTCGAGCCCCAGCGGCACTGACTTAATTTTAATAATTTAAAATCATTATCAATGGAGAGTGTTTTTTTTAAACCTCTTCAAATTCTTTTTTTCCCCCAATTGCAAACACCCCTTCTCCCCCATGCTGTCATATAATCGTATACTACCCCGAATGCATATCTACTGTCCGTATAGATATTAACAATCTTATTTTCCGATAATTCCAGTGCCCGGGTGAGGGCTACCAGTTCTGCCACTTGAGCTGACGACCCCCCCATTAATTCGCCCTGATTCAACGGTCTCTAGATCCTGGTTAACTACGGCCCATCCAGTACGAGGTAGTCCCTCTACGTATTTTCCTGAGCCGTCCACAAACAAGGTTTGTTCTGCGGTTTGAAGAGGGGCGTCTTTTATTCTATCCTCTTCCATATCCTCACATACCTCTTCGCAAAAGTGGTGTTCCCCCTACCCATCATACCTTCTGCGGGATTGTTTCCTACATCCCGAATTATGGTAACCGCTTTGTTGGGTGTTAAGAGGACTGCTTCCCACTTTGCCCGTCTCAGATTAGATACGGTTCTCAGTTTTCCTGTGTTTAACATTTCTACCAATGTGTGTTTAGTCATCACCACAGGCTCGCTTATTTTTACCGCCCAAGCTGCGCAATCTAGCGCGGCTATACATCTGGATAACCCAGTCACCACCGGGCTTTCGGTGGTAGAGTGACAGGCTATAGGTCTCCTTTTATCCCCGTGATCTTGGGTGACCACAGCCACATAGAACCCACCTTCATTGTTACAGTGGATGGGGAAATCCTTACCCATATCAGGCAGTCCAGGTGCGGAGACTAGTTCTGACTTGAGTTTACTATACGCCTGTTCTTGTTCAGGGCCCCACTCTATGAGGTCTAGGGCCGGTTTCCCCCCTTTCACTAATCTTTGTATTGGCTCAGCAATTTTTGCAAAAATCAGGGATAAAGTTCCGGCTGTAATTAAAGAGGCCCAGTACTTTCCTCACCCCCCCTTACCGTTACTGGTCTAGGCATGTCCTTGACAGCCTTTTTCCTATCCGAGGGCATTTCTTTCAGCCCCTTGAGAGGCAGTACCCTAGGTACAGGACCTGGGATTTCCCGACCTGGGCCTTTTTGGGGGAGTTAGTGGTGCTAATTGTTTCTTTTAAGATACCCTTTTCCACTGGCCCGTTTACTATTTCTACAACCGCTGTTCTAGCTTCAGGTCTTATAGGGGATTGTGGCAAGTTCCCCTTTTCTGCCCTCCTCCTGTTCCCGTGGCAGAGACCTTTTCCTGCTTTATCTTTTTCTTTTCTAAACTGCTGAAGCTTACTGTTTTAGCCTTTTTCAAAAGTCCCTTTTACACCTTCACAGATAGCTCACCACTCGCCCAGGAGTTTGACCTGATCCCTGAAGGTATTTCTAAATTTAAAACTCTTTTTTAAAGAAAAACTGAGCTAGAAGCTTTCGTGTCAAAGTTTTACACAAAGGTAAATGGGAGCGTTTTAAAAGGCATTCTTTATCTCATTCCTAGACTAGATTTGTGTCTTTCAACCCAATTGCATGTTTTCTTTCGACAAGTAAGTGAGCGTGTCAAATTTCTTTCTTTTTTACTACAGGGACCATGTATTTTTATCTTTTACTCAACAAACCTATCCTTTGTGCATTTCCTGTCTGATCAGACAGCATCCTGTCGTGACGCCATTTTGTTGTGGAAAAATATTTCCGAGACTGTATAATATATAAAGAGAGGTTTATTAAATCGGAGACAAAGCTTTGGGAGAAGTGTTAAAGACCCCTGTCTTTGATCCATCTTCTCAAATTGCTATCTGCAGTGAAGTCCTTTTATCTTACAAATTATGTCACTTTACAACACATGCTTTAGCACGACAAAGCTTTGACTATCGAAAGCTAAGCTTTTGATATATAACCCATCCTGCATTGTGACAGGGCAGTATAAACAAGTGCAGGCTTTTGACACCGGTATAAACAAACATACCTAGCACTTAGCTCTCCAGTGTTCATAATGCATCAGTATTGTCCCTTACAAAATTCATTTAAAGGGGAAAATAAAACAAATGTTTGGTCCCGTATACAATCAAATATATGTCCAAAAATCCGCTCCAACAGAATGATTTGACTATTTATGACTCATCTGGTAGTTTTGATACAAGTAAGGTACCAGTAGCAAATCCTACGTTAAAAGTACTGGAAACAAGTCGAGGAGGAAGTCAGAATTTAAGTTTAAGTCTGAGTCCGGCACACACACAGTCTCTTAGTTGCATGATCGGCCATGATCTTATTGAAGGGCCGAATGGCCTGCTCCTGCACCTATTTTCTATGTTTCTGAAGTTAGAGAGTTCAAATGTTAATCAAGGGCATCCCCTTGGAGGAAAACTTTCCTCAGGATCAGCCTCGAATGAGTTTATGTTCAACACTATGTTTGGAAGGTTCTGTTCGAGAGCGAAGGTATCCTCTTCGAAACAGAAAACAAGTGGTTAAGTTTGATTTGTAAATATGGCAAAATAAGTCCATATCTTTTACGTATAACCATAAAAAAGTTATTTATGATAATTTTGTTATAATATCTAGATATATAAAAATTTATATTATATACCTATATTATATATCTATATAAAAAATATTATACCTATATCATATCCATATATAAATAACTCCTTCACGGCATATATAAATATATCTATATATAAATAACCCCTTCACGGCATATATATATTATATATAACTCCTTCACGGCATATATAAATATATCCATATATAAATAACTCCTTCACGGCATATATAAATATATCCATATATAAATAACTCCTTCACGGCATATATAAATATATCCATATTTAAATAACTCCTTCATGGCATATATAAATATATCCATATATAAATAATCCCTTCACGGCATATATATAATATATATATTATATATAACTCCTTCACGGCAAACAAGCCAGAGTAGAGCGCTCGCTTTGGGGAGTCTCGTGTCTGGGGGACATGCGGACAATGTGGCCCTGCCCAGCGGAGCTGGTCGAGTGTGGTCAGTGCTTCGATGCTGGGGATGTTGGCCTGGTCTAGGACACTAACGTTGCTGTGTCTGTCCAGTTTCTAATAATTTTACAAGTGTTTTTTTTGATTGTGGAGCTATTCTCAATGACAGTAAATCTCGGTTGCGACTGATGATCCAGTGGGAAGGGCCTGCCCACGAGGAAGCAGTAATTTTCGGGCCGCGATGCGAGATGTTAACACGGGGTTTCGGCTGGGCTGGAGACCAGTTGCTGGCTCTGTTCTTGGTCAGTGTCCCCGTCAGCTCGCTGGCTCAACACTACTCCATTCTCTGCAGGAGATCTGAGGGGGAGAGACACGAGGCGAGTTATTGAACCATCGTGATGTCTCCCACTGACGTAGTGTGTTATACACAGACACACGCGGAGCAGAAGGAGGACAAAACAGAACGACCAAATACGAGTAAACTTACGGTGCAGAGTTCCGGGCGCCTTTCTTCCTCAGAAACCTGAGACCAAATGAACAAATGTCACTGACAGAACTGCACAAATAGGGAATGAGCAAACTTGCACTGAAACAGCATCTTTCACAACATCAGGTCGGCCCAAATCTCTCGTCCCACAACAGAATCGAGGGTTCCAGCCTCACTTCACAGACTCGAGCCCCATAATCCAGGCCGACACTCCCAGGGGCGGGACCGAGGGAGCGCCGCACTGCTGGAGGGGCGGCACCGAGGGAGCGCCGCACTGCCGGAGGGGCAGGACCGAGGGAGCGCCGCACTGCCGGAACCGAGGGAGTGCCGCACTGCCGGAGGGGCGGGACCGAGGGAGCGCCGCACTGCCGGAGGGGCAGGACCGAGGGAGCGCCGCACTGCCGGAGGGGCGGGACCGAGGGAGCACCGCACTGCCGGAGGGGCGGCACCGAGGGAGCGCCGCACTGCCGGAGGGGAGGGACCGAGGGAGCGCCGCACTGCCGGAGGGGCGGGACCGAGGGAGCACCGCACTGCCGGAGGGGCGGCACCGAGGGAGCGCCGCACTGCCGGAGGGGAGGGACCGAGGGAGCACCGCACTGCCGGAGGGGAGGGACCGAGGGAGCACCGCACTGCCGGAGGGGCGGGACCGAGGGAGCGCCGCACTGCCGGAGGGGAGGGACCGAGGGAGCACCGCACTGCCGGAGGGGCGGCACCGAGGGAGCGCCGCACTGCCGGAGGGGAGGGACCGAGGGAGCGCCGCACTGCCGGAGGGGCGGGACCGAGGGAGCACCGCACTGCCGGAGGGGCGGCACCGAGGGAGCGCCGCACTGCCGGAGGGGCGGGACCGAGGGAGTGCCGCACTGCCGGAGGGGAGGGACCGAGGGAGCGCCGCACTGCCGGAGGGGCGGGACCGAGGGAGCGCCGCACTGCCGGAGGGGCGGGACCGAGGGAGCGCCGCACTGCCGGAGGGGCGGGACCGAGGGAGCGCCGCACTGCCGGAGGGGCGGGACCGAGGGAGCGCCGCACTGCCGGAGGGGCGGGACTATAGATTGACTATTGGATTCAGCAACCAAACATTGATACAGCGCGCTGCACATCACAATATTGAACAAGTGCACAACGTAACCTTACTTTTCAGAAATCCAGCCGCTTCTTCCAGATGAACCCGAGATTATATATAAGCAAACATCACTGAATGGCACTTCACAGGCGGGATTATCAAACAATAATTGACCCCGAGCGACATCGGGAGATACGAGGGACAGGTGACCAAAAGCTGGGTCAAAGAGGGAGGTTTTCAGGAGCGTCTTAAAAGGAGAGAGAGGGGGAGAGGTTCAGGGAGGGAGTTCCAGAGCTTGGGGCCCAGGCAGCTGAAGGCACGGCCACCGATGGTGGAGCGATGGGAATCGGGGGATGGGCAAGAGGTCAGAATTGGAGGAGTGCAGAGATCTGGGAAGGTTGTAGGGGCTGGAGGGGGTTACAGAGATAGGGAGGGGTGTAGGGGCTGGAGGAGGTTACAGAGATAGGGAGTGGTGTAGGGGATGGAGGAGGTTACAGAGATAGGGAGGGGTGTAGGGGCTGGAGGAGGTTACAGAGATAGGGAGGAGTGTAGGGGCTGGAGGGGGTTACAGAGATAGGGAGGGGTGTAGGAGCTGGAGGGGGTTACAGAGATAGGGAGGGGTGTAGGGGCTGGAGGGGGTTACAGAGATAGGGAGGAGTGTAGGGGCTGGAGGGGGTTACAGAGATAGGGAGGGGCTGGAAAAGGGTGGAGGGGGTGAAGAGGGATTTGAAAACGAGGATGAGAATTTTTAAAATCGAGGCGTACCCAGACCCGAGGGGTAATTTTAAAAGCACCTCTCGCAATCCACATGAGACGGAGCAGATTTTTTTTTGTAAAAAACATTAAGAGTTATAAAAGGAATACTTACCAAAACAGAACAACACCAGCAACAAAATCACATCTGTAATTAAGAAATAAATAAATAGTGAGATTCGGATATCAAAAATGTCTTCCAGTAAATCAGGAACAGGAGTTAGGCCCATTCAGCCCCTCGAGCCTGTTACACAGGAACATGAGGAGGCCCATTCAGCCCCTCGAGCCTGTTACACAGGAACAGGAGGAGGCCCATTCAGCCCCTCGAGCCTGTTACACAGGAACAGGAGGCCCATTCAGCCCCTCGAGCCTGTTACACAGGAACATGAGGAGGCCCATTCAGCCCCTCGAGCCTGTTACACAGGAACAGGAGGAGGCCCATTCAGCCCCTCGAGCCTGTTACACAGGAACAGGAGGAGGCCCATTCAGCCCCTCGAGCCTGTTACACAGGAACAGGAGGAGGCCATTCGGCCCTTCGAGCCTGCACCACTATTCAATATGATCATGACTGATCAGTCACATCAGTACCCCATTCCTGCTTTCTCTCTATACCCCTTGATCCCTTTAGCCGTAAGGGCCACATCTAACTCCCTTTTGGGAATATATCTAATGAACTGGCATCAACAACTCTCTGTGGTAGAGAATTCCACAGGTTCACCACTCTCTGAGTGAAGAAGTTTCTCCTCATCTCGGTCCTAAATGACTTACCCCTTATCCTTAGACTGTGACCCCTGGTTCTGGACTTCCCCAACATCGGGAACATTCTTCCTGCATCTAACCTGTCTAAACCCGTCAGAATTTTATATGTTTCTGTGAGATCACCTCTCATTCTTCTAAATTCCAGTGAATATAAGCCTAGTCGATCCAGTCTCTCCTCATATGTCAGTCCTGCCATCCCGGGAATCAGTCTGGTGAACCTTCGCTGCACTCCCTCAATAGCAAGAATGTCCTTCCTCAGATTAGGAGACCAAAACTGCACACAATATTCCAGGTGAGGCCTCACCAAGGCCCAGTACAACTGCAGTAAGACCTCCCTGCTCCTGAACTCAAATCCCCTCGCTATGAAGGCCAACATGCCATTTGCCTTCTTCACCGCCTGCTGTACCTGCATGCCAATCTTCAATGACTGATGTACCATGACACCCAGGTCTCGTTGCACCTCCCCTTTTCCTAATCTGCCGCCATTCAGATAATAATCTGCCTTCCTGTTTTTACCCCCAAAGTGGATAACCTCACATTTATCCACATTATACTGCATCTGCCATGCATTTGCCCACTCACCTAACCTGTCCAAGTCACCCTGCAGTCTCTCAGCATCCTCCTCACAGCTCACACCACCACCCAGCTTAGTGTCATCTGCAAACTTGGAGATACTACATTCAATTCCTTCATCTAAATCATTAATGTATATTGTAAATAGCTGGGGTCCCAGCACTGAACCCTGTGGTACCCCACTAGTCACTGCCTGCCATTCTGAAAAGGACCCGTTTATCCCGACTCTCTGCTTCCTGTCTGCCAACCAGTTCTCTATCCACGTCAATACATTATCCCCAATACCATGTGCTTTAATAATCCATAGGAACTGATCGAAAATGATCACCAATGCAGTAATGACCAAGATTTTCCAACAGTCTATCAACTCTACATCAGTTCCTATGGACTGGAGGGTAGCTAATGTAACACCACTTTTTAAAAAAGGAGGGAAGAGAAAAAAAAGAGGTAATTATAGATCGGTTAGCCTGACATCAGTTGTGGGGAAAATGTTGGAATCAATTATTAAAGATGAAACAGCAGCGCATTTGGAAAGCAGTGACAGGATCGGTCCAAGTCAGCATGGATTTATGAAAGGGAAATCATGCTTGACAAATCTTCTGGAATTTTTTGAGGATGTAACTAGCAGAGTAGACAAGGGAGAACCAGTGGATGTGGTGTATTTGGACTTTCAAAAGGCTTTTGACAAGGTCCCACACAAGAGATTGGTGTGCAAAATCAAAGCACATGGTATTGGGGGTAATGTACTGACGTGGATAGAGAACTGGTTGGCAGACAGGAAGCAGAGAGTCGGGATAAACGGGTCCTTTTCAGAATGGCAGGCAGTGACTAGTGGGGTGCCGCAGGGCTCAGTGCTGGGACCCCAGCTATTTACAATATACATTATGATTTGAACGAAGGAATTGAACGTAATATCTCCAAGTTTGCAGATGACACTAAGCTGGGTGGCGGTGTGAGCTGTGAGGAGGATGCATGAAAGGCGGCTGGGGGGTGAAAGAGGGCGGGTGGGGGAGGGAGGAGGGGGAGGTAGAAAGGAAGGGGGGAGAGGGAGGTAGAAAGGAAGGGGGGAGGTAGAAAGGAGGGGGGAGGGAGGAGCAGGGTGGGAGGAGGAAGGGCCGGGGCCGTCTTCAGACCCTGCAGAGATACCTTTACGTCGAGCCCCCTCCTCGGTGGTGCGCTCTGGCGAGGTATTTCTTCCGCCAGCAGCTCGACCTCAATTATGACACGCAGCTCCTGTTTGTGAACTTGGGGGGTGCCAGGACCGCCCTCCGGGAGCTGCCTGTCTTTTACAGGGAACTCATCAGGGTCTGGAACAAAGTCTCCACCAAGCGCAGCTCTCCGCCGGCTGGAGTGGCGGCCGTCCTGCAGGAACCGCTGCTCGGGAATCCGTACCTCCACGGCCGAGGCTTTATGTGGCGGTCGGAAGAGAGGGCTGTGGCTGGTGAGGTGACCAGGGTCAGGGACCTGCTCGATGGCGGAGGAGCGGGCTGGATAGCGCCAGACACGCTGGCGCGGCGCCTAAATTCTGCCAACGTCCGCCACGCGGCCGATGCCATCGAGTCGCTAAAAACAGCTCTGGGCCCTGACTCCGTTAGGTGCATCGAGGAGGCTCAAGCACGTGGGGAGATCCCGTCCGAACTGACCCCCGTCCGGACGGAATTCCTCATCGGCGCCAAACCCCGGAACCTCCCTCGGGGGCCGGCGCCTCACAACTTGAGCCGCCTCGGGGAAATCCCCTCCGTGCCTTTCAGTTCCGCGCGGAGGGGTTTCCTGTACGGGCTGCTCCTGCACACTCTCAACTTTGCCATCCTCGCCGGCCGTCCGGACACGCCATGGCGTACCATCTTGCCGTCCGGAGGAGGCGGGGGTCCCCGATGGAGGGCACTCTACGCAGGGGTCCTCCCACTATTCATCGGGGACTTGGCCTGGAGGGTGGTGCACGGAGCAGTGCCGTGCAACAAATTTTTAAGCCGGTTCACGGACTCCCAGGCCGCCTGCAATTTCTGCGGTCTGGAGGAGTCCGTGTTCCATGTTTTTATTGAGTGCACGAGGTTGCAGTCCCTGTTCCATTATTTGAAGGGGCTGCTCCTGAAATTCTGGCTGCACTTCAGTCCCACTCTCCTGACCTTTGGGCACCCTGTGCGGAGGGGAGCGGGTAGGTCCGAGGGCCTCCTCGTAGGACTGCTCCTGGGCACGGCCAAGGGTGCCATCAGCCGGTCCAGGCAGCGGGCGGTCGAGGGGGTCGTTCAACCTGACTGCCTGCCTCTCTTCCGCTCTTACATCCGGTTCAGGGTGTCCTTGGAGATGGAGCACGCGGTGTCCACCGGTACGCTCGCGGCCTTCCGCGAGAGGTGGGCACCGGAGGGACTGGAGTGCATCATCACGCCCGGCAACCAAATTTTAATTTGATTTTACGTTTTAAAGTTTAATTTGTTTTAATTGCCGGTGCTTTTAGTGTCCCCCTCCCCTTTTATAGGGGGCACTGGAAAAAAGGAAAAATTTGATTTTAGTGCCCAAAAAGAAAAAAAACACAAAAAAAACCCCCAAAAAAACAAAAAAGGGCCTTGTAAATGTCTTGTGTGTGTCATCCAGGTCGGGTGGCACGGATACATGTTTTATGTTTTGCAGGTTAACTCAAAAGAGTTTCCCCCGCCACCAACTGTCAGTGTCCCCCGCAACCCCCCTCACCCCCGCAACCCCCCTCACCCCCAGACCCCCCTCACCCCCAGACCCCCCTCACCCCCAGATCCCACTCACCCCAGATCCCACTCACCCCCAGATCCCACTCACCCCCAGACCCCCCTCACCCCCAGACCCCCCTCACCCCCAGACCCCCCTCACCCCCAGACCCCCCTCACCCCCAGACCCCCCTCACCCCCAGAACCCCCTCACCCCCAGACCCCCCTCACCCCCAGACCCCCCTCACCCCCAGACCCCCCTCACCCCCAGACCCCCCTCACCCCCAGACCCCCCTCACCCCCAGACCCCCCTCACCCCCAGACCCCCCTCACCCCCAGACCCCCCTCACCCCCAGACCCCCCTCACCCCCAGACCCCCCTCACCCCCAGACCCCCCTCACCCCCAGACCCCCCTCACCCCAGGACCCTCACCCCCAGACCCCCCTCACCCCCAGACCCCCCTCACCCCCAGACCCCCCTCACCCCCAGACCCCCCTCACCCCCAGACCCCCCTCACCCCCAGACCCCCCTCACCCCCAGACCCCCCTCACCCCCAGACCCCCCTCACCCCCAGACCCCCCTCACCCCCAGACCCCCCTCACCCCCAGACCCCCCTCACCCCCAGACCCCCCTCACCCCCAGACCCCCCTCACCCCCAGACCCCCCTCACCCCCAGACCCCCCTCACCCCCAGACCCCCCTCACCCCCAGACCCCCCCTCACCCCCAGACCCCCCTCACCCCCAGACCCCCCTCACCCCCAGACCCCCCTCACCCCCAGACCCCCTCACCCCCAGACCCCCCTCACCCCCAGACCCCCCTCACCCCCAGACCCCCCTCACCCCCAGACCCCCCTCACCCCCAGACCCCCCTCACCCCCAGACCCCCCTCACCCCCAGACCCCCCTCACCCCCAGACCCCCCTCACCCCCAGACCCCCCTCACCCCCAGACCCCCCTCACCCC